>NW_028251712.1:0-164162 GCF_964263255.1 Lissotriton vulgaris
ACTTTTACCCTTCCGCCAATTCTTGAGTTGTGGCTCCCTAGAAGCATGAAAATGACTATAAAGATGCTCATTTTAGCTCCAAAAGTGATGATCCACATCTGAAAGTCAAAATTAGTAGAAAGATGGAAATGTTTAAAACGGACCATTTTGGTAATCTCGGAGCAATTTCATCAGGTCGCGGGTCATCGGTCATTTAGCATGAAATATCGAACGTTCTCGCATGAACATTAATTTACTCTAAATGTTGTTTATATCTCTTCCTGCAGTGAATAAACCTGTTTGAAGCCCTCGAAGTGGGCATTTGGGTCCTTTTAATTCACTTTTTCCCTTCCGCCAATTCTTGAGTTGTGGCTCCCTAGAAGCATGAAAATGACTATAAAGATGCTCATATTAGCTCCAAAAGTGATGATCCACATCTGAAAGTCAAAATTAGTTGAAAGATGGAAATTTTTAAAGCGGACCATTTTGGTCATCTCGGAGCAATTTCATCAGGTCGCGGGTCATCGATTGTTTAGCATGAAATATCGAACGTTCTCGCATGAACATTAATTTACTCTAAATGTTGTTTATATCTCTTCCTGCAGTGAATAAACCCGTTTGAAGCCCTCGAAGTGGGCATTTGGGTCCTTTTAATTCACTTTTTCCCTTCCGCCAATTCTTGAGTTGTGGCTCCCTAGAAGCATGAAAATGACTATAAAGATGCTCATATTAGCTCCAAAAGTGATGATCCACATCTGAAAGTCAAAATTAGTTGAAAGATGGAAATTTTTAAAGCGGACCATTTTGGTCATCTCGGAGCAATTTCATCAGGTCGCGGGTCATCGATTGTTTAGCATGAAAAATCGAACGTTCTCGCATGAACATTAATTTACTCTAAATGTTGTTTATATCTCTTCCGCAGGGAATAAACCCGTTTTAAGCCCTCAAAGTGGGCATTTGGGTCCTTTTAATTCACTTTTACCCTTCTGCCAATTCTTGAGCTTTGGCTCCCTAGAAGCATGAAAATGACTATAAAGATGCTCATTTTAGCTCCAAAAGTGATGATCCACATCTGAAAGTGAAAATTAGATGAAAGATGGACATTTTTAAAACGGACCATTTTGGTCATCTGTCTCGGAGCAATTTCATCAGGTCGCGGGTCATCGATCGTTTAGCATGAAAAATCGAACGTTCTCGCATGAACATTAATTTATTCTAAATGTTGTTTATATCTCTTCCTGTAGTGAATAAACCTGTTTTAAGCCCTCAAAGTGGGCATTTGGCTCCTTTTAAGTCACTTTTACCCTTCCGCCAATTCCTGAGTTTTGGCTCCTTAGAAGCATGAAAATTACTATAAAGATGCTCATATTAGCTCCAAAAGTGATGATCCACATCTGAAAGTCAAAATTAGTTGAAAGATGGAAATTTTTAAAACGGACCATTTCGGTCATCTCGGAGCAATTTCATCAGGTCGCGGGTTATCGATCGTTTAGCATGAAAAATCGAACGCTCTCGCATGAACATTAATTTACTCTAAATGTTGTTTATATCTCTTCCCGCAGTGAATAAACCCGTTTTAAGCCCTCAAAGTGGGCATTTGGGTCCTTTTAAGTCACTTTTACCCTTCCGCCAATTCCTGAATTTTGGCTCCCTAGAAGCATGAACATGACTATCAAGATGCTCATTTTAGCTCCAAAATTGAAGATCCACATCTGAAAGTCAAAATTAGATGAAAGATGGACATTTTTAAAACGGACCATTTTGGTCATCTGTATCGAAGCAATTTCATCAGGTCGCGGGTCATCGATCGTTTAGCATGAAAAATCGAACGTTCTCGCATGAACATTAATTTACTCTAAATGTTATTTATATCTCTTCCCGCAGTGAATAAACCAGTTTTAAGTGCTCAAAGTGGGCTTTTGGGTCCTTTTAAGTCACTTTTACCCTTCCGCCAATTCCTGAGTTTTGGCTCCCTAGAAGCATGAAAATGACTATAAAGATGCTCATTTTAGCTCCAAAAGTGATGATCCACATCTGAAAGTCAAAATTAGATGAAAGATGGACATTTTTAAAACGGACCATTGTGGTCATCTGTATTGGAGCAATTTCATCAGGTCGCGGGTCATCGATCGTTTAGCATAAAAAATCGAACGTTCTCGCATGAACATTAATTTACTCTAAATGTTGTTTATATCTCTTCCTGCAGTGAATAAACCCGTTTGAAGCCCTCGAAGTGGGCATTTGGGTCCTTTTAAATCACTTTTACCCTTCCGCCAATTCTTGAGTTGTGGCTCCCTAGAAGCATGAAAATGACTATAAAGATGCTCATTTTAGCTCCAAAAGTGATGATCCACCTCTGAAAGTCAAAATTAGTTGAAAGATGGAAATTTTTAAAACGGACCATTTTGGTAATCTCGGACCAATTTCATCAGGTCGCGGGTCATCGATCGTATAGCATGAAAAATCGAACGTTCCCGCATGAACATTAATTTACTCTAAATGTTGTTTATATCTCTTCCCGCAGTGAATAAACCCGTTTTAAGCCCTCAAAGTGGGCATTTGGGTCCTTTTAATTCACTTTTACCCTTCCGCCAATTCTTGAGTTTTGGCTCCCTAGAAGCATGAAAATTACTATAAAGATGCTCATTTTAGCTCCAAAAGTGATGATCCACATCTGAAAGTCAAAATTAGTTGAAAGATGGAAATTTTTAAAACGGACCATTTCGGTCATCTCGGAGCAATTTCATCAGGTCGCGGGTCATCGATCGTTTAGCATGAAAAATCGAACGTTCTCGCATGAACATTAATTTATTCTAAATGTTGTTTATATCTCTTCCCGCGGTGAATAAACCCGTTTTAAGCCCTCGAAGTGGGCATTTGGGTCCTTTTAAGTTACTTTTACCCTTCCGTCTATTCTTGAGTTTTGGCTCCCTAGAAGCATGAAAATTACTATAAAGATGCTCATTTTAGCTCCAAAAGTGATGATCCACATCTGAAAGTCAAAATTAGTTGAAAGATGGAAATTTTTAAAACGGACCATTTCGGTCATCTCGGAGCAATTTCATCAGGTCGCGGGTCATCAATCGTTTAGCATGAAAAATCGAACGTTCTCGCATGAACATTAATTTATTCTAAATGTTGTTTATATCTCTTCCCGCAGTGAATAAACCCGTTTTAAGCCCTCGAAGTGGGCATTTGGGTCCTTTTAAGTCACTTTTACCCTTCCGCCAATTCTTGAGTTTTGGCTCCCTAGAAGCATGAAAATGACTATAAAGATGCTCATTTTAGCTCCAAAAGTGATGATCCACATCTGAAAGTCAAAATTAGTTGAAAGATGGAAATTTTTAAAACGGACCATTTCGGTCATCTCGGAGCAATTTCATCAGGTCGCGGGTCATCGATCGTTTAGCATGAAAAATCGAACGTTCTCGCAAATACATTAATTTACTCTAAATGTTCTTTATATCTCTTCCCGCAGTGAATAAACCCGTTTTAAGCCCTCGAAGTGGGCATTTGGGTCCTTTTAAGTCACTTTTACCCATCCGCCAATTCTTGAGTTTTGGCCCCCTAGAAGCCTGAAAATGACTATAAAGATGCTCATTTTAGCTCCAAAAGTGATGATCCACATCTGAAAGTCAAAATTAGTTGAAAGATGGAAATATTTAAAACGGACCATTTAGGTCATCTCGGAGCAATTTCATCAGGTCGCGGGTCATCGATCGTTTACCAGGAAAAATCGAACTTTCTTGCATGAACATTAATTTACTCTAAATGTTGTTTATATCTCTTCCCGCAGTGAATAAACCTGTTTTAAGCCCTCGAAGTGGGCATTTGGGTCCTTTTAAGTCACTTTTACCCTTCCGCCAATTCTTGAGTTTTGGCCCCCTAGAAGCCTGAAAATGACTATAAAGATGCTCATTTTAGATCCAAAAGTGATGATCCACATCTGAAAGTCAAAATTAGTTAAAAGATGGAAATTTTTAAAACGGACCATTTTGGTCATCTCGGAGCAATTTCATCAGGTCGCGGGTCATCGATCGTTTAGCATGAAAAATCGAACGTTCTCGCATGAACATTAATTTATTCTAAATGTTGTTTATATCTCTTCCTGCAGTGAATAAACCCATTTTAAGCCCTCGAAGTGGGCATTTGGGTCCTTTTAAGTCACTTTTACCTTTCCGCCAATTCTTGAGTTTTGGCTCCCTAGAAGCATGAAAATGACTATAAAGATGCTCATTTTAGCTCCAAAAGTGATGATCCACATCTGAAAGTCAAAATTAGTTAAAAGATGGAAATTTTTTAAAAGGACCGTTTTGGTCATCTCGGAGCAATTTCATCAGGTCGCGGGTCATCGATCGTTTAGCATGAAAAATCGAACGTTCTCGCATATACATTAATTTACTCTAAATGTTGTTTATATCTCTTCCCGCAGTGAATAAACGCGTTTTAAGCCCTCGAAGTGGGCATTTGGGTCCTTTTAAGTCACTTTTACCCTTCCGCCAATTCTTGAGTTTTGGCTCCCAAGAAGCATGAAAATGACTATAAAGATGCTCATTTTAGCTCCAAAAGTGATGATCCACATCTGAAAGTCAAAATTAGTTGAAAGATGGAAATTTTGAAAACGGACCATTTCGGTCATCTCGGAGCAATTTCATCAGGTCGCGGGTCATCGATCGTTTAGCATGAAAAATCGAACGTTCTCGCAAATACATTAATTTACTCTAAATGTTCTTTATATCTCTTCCCGCAGTGAATAAACCCGTTTTAAGCCCTCGAAGTGGGCATTTGGGTCCTTTTAAGTCACTTTTACCCATCCGCCAATTCTTGAGTTTTGGCCCCCTAGAAGCCTGAAAATGACTATAAAGATGCTCATTTTAGCTCCAAAAGTGATGATCCACATCTGAAAGTCAAAATTAGTTGAAAGATGGAAATGTTTTAAAACGGACCATTTAGGTCATCTCGGAGCAATTTCATCAGGTCGCAGGTCATCGATCGTTTAGCATGAAAAATCGTACGTTCTCGCATATACATTAATTTACTCTAAATGTTGTTTATATCTCTTCCCGCAGTGAATAAACCCGTTTTAAGCTCTCGAAGTGGGCATTTGGGTCCTTTTAAGTTACTTTTACCCTTCCGTCTATTCTTGAGTTTTGGCTCCCTAGAAGCATGAAAATTACTATAAAGATGCTCATTTTAGCTCCAAAAGTGATGATCCACATCTGAAAGTCAAAATTAGTTGAAAGATGGAAATTTTTAAAACGGACCATTTCGGTCATCTCGGAGCAATTTCATCAGGTCGCGGGTCATCGATCGTTTAGCATGAAAAATCGAACGTTCTGGCATGAACATTAATTTATTCTAAATGTTGTTTATATCTCTTCCCGCAGTGAATAAACCCGTTTTAAGCCCTCGAAGTGGGCATTTGGGTCCTTTTAAGTCACTTTTACCCTTCCGCCAATTCTTGAGTTTTGGCTCCCTAGAAGCATGAAAATTACTATAAAGATGCTCATTTTAGCTCCAAAAGTGATGATCCACATCTGAAAGTCAAAATTAGTTGAAAGATGGAAATTTTTAAAACGGACCATTTCGGTCATCTCGGAGCAATTTCGTTTAGCATGAAAAATCGAACGTTCTCGCAAATACATTAATTTACTCTAAATGTTCTTTATATCTCTTCCCGCAGTGAATAAACCCGTTTTAAGCCCTCGAAGTGGGCATTTGGGTCCTTTTAAGTCACTTTTACCCATCCGCCAATTCTTGAGTTTTGGCCCCCTAGAAGCCTGAAAATGACTATAAAGATGCTCATTTTAGCTCCAAAAGTGATGATCCACATCTGAAAGTCAAAATTAGTTGAAAGATGGAAATATTTAAAACGGACCATTTAGGTCATCTCGGAGAAATTTCATCAGGTCGCGGGTCATCGATCGTTTAGCATGAAAAATCGAACGTTTTGCATATACATTAATTTACTCTAAATGTTCTTTATATCTCTTCCCGCAGTGAATAAACCCGTTTTAAGCCCTCGAAGTGGGCATTAGGGTCCTTTTAAGTCACTTTTACCCTTCCGCCAATTCTTGAGTTTTGGCCCCCTAGAAGCCTGAAAATGACTATAAAGATGCTAATTTTAGCTCCAAAAGTGATGATCCACATCTGAAAGTCAAAATTAGTTAAAAGATGGAAATTTTTAAAACGGACCATTTTGGTCATCTCGGAACAATTTCATCAGGTCGCGGGTCATCGATCGTTTAGCATGAAAAATCGAACGTTCTCGCATATACATTAATTTACTCTAAATGTTCTTTATATCTCTTCCCGCAGTGAATAAACCAGTTTTAAGCCCTCGAAGTGGGCATTTGGGTCCTTTTAAGTCACTTTTACCCTTCCGCCAATTCTTGAGTTTTGGCCCCCTAGAAGCCTGAAAATGACTATAAAGATGCTAATTTTAGCTCCAAAAGTGATGATCCACATCTGAAAGTCAAAATTAGTTAAAAGATGGAAATTTTTAAAACGGACCATTTTGGTCATCTCGGAGCAATTTCATCAGGTCGCGGGTCATCGATCGTTTAGCATGAAAAATCGAACGTTCTCGCATGAACATTAATTTATTCTAAATGTTGTTTATATCTCTTCCCGCAGTGAATAAACCCGTTTTAAGCCCTCGAAGTGGGCATTTGGGTCCTTTTAAGTCACTTTTACCCTTCCGCCAATTCTTGAGTTTTGGCTCCCTAGAAGCATGAAAATGACTATAAAGATGCTCATTTTAGCTCCAAAAGTGATGATCCACATCTGAAAGTCAAAATTAGTTGAAAGATGGAAATTTTTAAAACGGACCATTTCGGTCATCTCGGAGCAATTTCATCAGGTCGCGGGACATCGATCGTTTAGCATGAAAAATTGAACGTTCTCGCAAATACATTAATTTACTCTAAATGTTCTTTATATCTCTTCCCGCAGTGAATAAACCCGTTTTAAGCCCTCGAAGTGGGCATTTGGGTCCTTTTAAGTCACTTTTACCCATCCGCCAATTCTTGAGTTTTGGCCCCCTAGAAGCCTGAAAATGACTATAAAGATGCTCATTTTAGCTCCAAAAGTGATGATCCACATCTGAAAGTCAAAATTAGTTGAAAGATGGAAATTTTTAAAACGGACCACTTCGGTCATCTCGGAGCAATTTCATCAGGTCGCGGGTCATCGATCGTTTAGCATGAAAAATCGAACGTTCTCGCAAATACATTAATTTACTCTAAATGTTCTTTATATCTCTTCCCGCAGTGAATAAACCCGTTTTAAGCCCTCGAAGTGGGCATTTGGGTCCTTTTAAGTCACTTTTACCCATCCGCCAATTCTTGAGTTTTGGCCCCCTAGAAGCCTGAAAATGACTATAAAGATGCTCATTTTAGCTCCAAAAGTGATGATCCACATCTGAAAGTCAAAATTATTTGAAAGATGGAAATATTTAAAACGGACCATTTAGGTCATCTCGGAGCAATTTCATCAGGTCGCGGGTCATCGATCGTTTAGCAGGAAAAATCGAACTTTCTTGCATGAACATTAATTTACTCTAAATGTTGTTTATATCTCTTCCCACAGTGAATAAACCTGTTTTAAGCCCTCGAAGTGGGCATTTGGGTCCTTTTAAGTCACTTTTACCCTTCCGCCAATTCTTGAGTTTTGGCCCCCTAGAAGCCTGAAAATGACTATAAAGATGCTCATTTTAGCTCCAAAAGTGATGATCCACATCTGAAAGTCAAAATTAGTTAAAAGATGGAAATTTTTAAAACGGACCATTTTGGTCATCTCGGAGCAATTTCATCAGGTCGCGGGTCATCGATCGTTTAGCATGAAAAATCGAATGTTCTCGCATGAACATTAATTTATTCTAAATGTTGTTTATATCTCTTCCCGCAGTGAATAAACCCATTTTAAGCCCTCGAAGTGGGCATTTGGGTCCTTTTAAGTCACTTTTACCTTTCCGCCAATTCTTGAGTTTTTGCTCCCTAGAAGCATGAAAATGACTATAAAGATGCTCATTTTAGCTCCAAAAGTGATGATCCACATCTGAAAGTCAAAATTAGTTAAAAGATGGAAATTTTTTAAAAGGACCGTTTTGGTCATCTCGGAGCAATTTCATCAGGTCGCGGGTCATCGATCGTTTAGCATGAAAAATCGAACGTTCTCGCATATACATTAATTTACTCTAAATGTTGTTTATATCTCTTCCCGCAGTGAATAAATGCGTTTTAAGCCCTCGAAGTGGGCATTTGGGTCCTTTTAAGTCACTTTTACCCTTCCGCCAATTCTTGAGTTTTGGCTCCCTAGAAGCCTGAAAATGACTATAAAGATCGTCATTTTAGCTCCAAAAGTGATGATCCACATCTGAAAGTCAAAATTAGTTGAAAGATGGAAATTTTTAAAACGGACCATTTCGGTCATCTCGGAGCAATTTCATCAGGTCGCGGGTCATCGATCGTTTAGCATGAAAAATCGGACGTGCTCGCATATACATTAATTTACTCTAAATGTTCTTTATATCTCTTCCCGCAGTGAATAAACCCGTTTTAAGCCCTCGAAGTGGGCATTTGGGTCCTTTTAAGTCACTTTTACCCATCCGCCAATTCTTGAGTTTTGGCCCCCTAGAAGCCTGAAAATGACTATAAAGATGCTCATTTTAGCTCCAAAAGTGATGATCCACATCTGAAAGTCAAAATTAGTTAAAAGATGGAAATTTTTTAAACGGACCATTTTGGTCATCTCGGAGCAATTTCATCAGGTCGCGGGTCATCGATCGTTTAGCATGAAAAATCGAACGTTTTGCATTTACATTAATTTACTCTAAATGTTCTTTATATCACTTCCCGCAGTGAATAAACCCATTTTAAGCCCTCGAAGTGGGCATTTGGGTCCTTTTAAATCACTTTTACCCTTTCGCCAATTCTTGAGTTTTGGCTCCCTAGAAGCCTGAAAATGACTATAAAGATGCTCATTTTAGCTCCAAAAGTGATGATCCACATCTGAAAGTCAAAATTAGTTAAAAGATGGAAATTTTTTAAACGGACCATTTTGGTCATCTCGGAGCAATTTCATCAGGTCGCGGGTCATCGATCGTTTAGCATGAAAAATCGAACGTTCTCGCATATACATTAATTTACTCTAAATGTTCTTTATATCTCTTCCCGCAGTGAATAAACCCGTTTTAAGCCCTCGAAGTGGGCATTTGGGTCCTTTTAAGTCACTTTTACCCTTCCGACAATTCTTGAGTTTTGGCCCCCTAGAAGCCTGAAAATGACTATAAAGATGCTCATTTTAGCTCCAAAAGTGATGATCCACATCTGAAAGTCAAAATTAGTTAAAAGATGGAAATTTTTAAAACGGACCATTTTGGTCATCTCGGAGCAATTTCATCAGGTCGAGGGTCATCGATCGTTTAGCATGAAAAATCGAACGTTCTCGCATGAACATTAATTTATTCTAAATGTTGTTTATATCTCTTCCCGCAGTGAATAAACCCGTTTTAAGCCCTCGAAGTGGGCATTTGGGTCCTTTTAAGTCACTTTTACCCTTCCGCCAATTCTTGAGTTTTTGGCTCCCTAGAAGCATGAAAATGACTATAAAGATGCTCATTTCAGCTCCAAAAGTGATGATCCACATCTGAAAGTCAAAATTAGTTGAAAGATGGAAATTTTTAAAACGGACCATTTCGGTCATCTCGGAGCAATTTCATCAGGTCGCGGGTCATCGATCGTTTAGCATGAAAAATCGAATTTTCTTGCATGAACATTAATTTACTCTAAATGTTCTTTATATCTCTTCCCGCAGTGAATAAACCCGTTTTAAGCCCTCGAAGTGGGCATTTGGGTCCTTTTAAGTCACTTTTACCCTTCCGCCAATTCTTGAGTTTTGGCCCCCTAGAAGCCTGAAAATGACTATAAAGATGCTCATTTTAGCTCCAAAAGTGATGATCCACATCTGAAAGTCAAAATTAGTTAAAAGATGGAAATATTTAAAACGGACCATTTTGGTCATCTCGGAGCAATTTCATCAGGTCGCGGGTCATCGATCGTTTAGCATGAAAAATCGAACGTTTTGCATTTACATTAATTTACTCTAAATGTTCTTTATATCTCTTCCCGCAGTGAATAAACCCGTTTTAAGCCCTCGAAGTGGGCATTTGGGTCCTTTTAAGTCACTTTTACCCATCCGCCAATTCTTGAGTTTTGGCCCCCTAGAAGCCTGAAAATGACTATAAAGATGCTCATTTTAGCTCCAAAAGTGATGATCCACATCTGAAAGTCAAAATTAGTTAAAAGATGGAAATTTTTTAAACGGACCATTTTGGTCATCTCGGAGCAATTTCATCAGGTCGCGGGTCATCGATCGTTTAGCATGAAAAATCGAACGTTTTGCATTTACATTAATTTACTCTAAATGTTCTTTATATCACTTCCCGCAGTGAATAAACCCATTTTAAGCCCTCGAAGTGGGCATTTGGGTCCTTTTAAATCACTTTTACCCTTTCGCCAATTCTTGAGTTTTGGCTCCCTAGAAGCCTGAAAATGACTATAAAGATGCTCATTTTAGCTCCAAAAGTGATGATCCACATCTGAAAGTCAAAATTAGTTAAAAGATGGAAATTTTTTAAACGGACCATTTTGGTCATCTCGGAGCAATTTCATCAGGTCGCGGGTCATCGATCGTTTAGCATGAAAAATCGAACGTTCTCGCATATACATTAATTTACTCTAAATGTTCTTTATATCTCTTCCCGCAGTGAATAAACCCGTTTTAAGCCCTCGAAGTGGGCATTTGGGTCCTTTTAAGTCACTTTTACCCTTCCGACAATTCTTGAGTTTTGGCCCCCTAGAAGCCTGAAAATGACTATAAAGATGCTCATTTTAGCTCCAAAAGTGATGATCCACATCTGAAAGTCAAAATTAGTTAAAAGATGGAAATTTTTAAAACGGACCATTTTGGTCATCTCGGAGCAATTTCATCAGGTCGAGGGTCATCGATCGTTTAGCATGAAAAATCGAACGTTCTCGCATGAACATTAATTTATTCTAAATGTTGTTTATATCTCTTCCCGCAGTGAATAAACCCGTTTTAAGCCCTCGAAGTGGGCATTTGGGTCCTTTTAAGTCACTTTTACCCTTCCGCCAATTCTTGAGTTTTTGGCTCCCTAGAAGCATGAAAATGACTATAAAGATGCTCATTTCAGCTCCAAAAGTGATGATCCACATCTGAAAGTCAAAATTAGTTGAAAGATGGAAATTTTTAAAACGGACCATTTCGGTCATCTCGGAGCAATTTCATCAGGTCGCGGGTCATCGATCGTTTAGCATGAAAAATCGAACGTTCTCGCATATACATTAATTTACTCTAAATGTTCTTTATATCTCTTCCCGCAGTGAATAAACCCGTTTTAAGCCCTCGAAGTGGGCATTTGGGTCCTTTTAAGTCACTTTTACCCATCCGCCAATTCTTGAGTTTTGGCCCCCTAGAAGCCTGAAAATGACTATAAAGATGCTCATTTTTGCTCCAAAAGTGATGATCCACATCTGAAAGTCAAAATTATTTGAAAGATGGAAATTTTTAAAACGGACCATTTTGGTCATCTCGGAGAAATTTCATCAGGTCGCGGGTCATCGATCGTTTAGCATGAAAAATCGAATTTTCTTGCATGAACATTAATTTACTCTAAATGTTCTTTATATCTCTTCCCGCAGTGAATAAACCCGTTTTAAGCCCTCGAAGTGGGCATTTGGGTCCTTTTAAGTCACTTTTACCCTTCCGCCAATTCTTGAGTTTTGGCCCCCTAGAAGCCTGAAAATGACTATAAAGATGCTCATTTTAGCTCCAAAAGTGATGATCCACATCTGAAAGTCAAAATTAGTTAAAAGATGGAAATATTTAAAACGGACCATTTTGGTCATCTCGGAGCAATTTCATCAGGTCGCGGGTCATCGATCGTTTAGCATGAAAAATCGAACGTTCTCGCATGAACATTAATTTATTCTGAATGTTGTTTATATCTCTTCCCGCAGTGAATAAACCTGTTTTAAGCCCTCGAAGTGGGCATTTGGGTCCTTTTAAGTCACTTTTACCCTTCCGCCAATTCTTGAGTTTTGGCTCCCTAGAAGCATGAAAATGACCATAAAGATGCTCATTTTAGCTCCAAAAGTGATGATCCACATCTGAAAGTCAAAATTAGTTGAAAGATGGAAATTTTTAAAACGGACCATTTCGGTCATCTCGGAGCAATTTCATCAGGTCGCGGGTCATCGATCGTTTAGCATGAAAAATTGAACGTTCTCGCAAATACATTAATTTACTCTAAATGTTCTTTATATCTCTTCCCGCAGTGAATAAACCCGTTTTAAGCCCTCGAAGTGGGCATTTGGGTCCTTTTAAGTCACTTTTACCCATCCGCCAATTCTTGAGTTTTGGCCCCCTAGAAGCCTGAAAATTACTATAAAGATGCTCATTTTAGCTCCAAAAGTGATGATCCACATCTGAAAGTCAAAATTAGTTGAAAGATGGAATTTTTTTAAAACGGACCATTTAGGTCATCTCGGAGCAATTTCATCAGGTCGCGGGTCATCGATCGTTTAGCATGAAAAATCGAACGTTCTCGCATATACATTAATTTACTCTAAATGTTGTTTATATCTCTTCCCGCAGTGAATAAACCCGTTTTAAGCCCTCGAAGTGGGCATTTGGGTCCTTTTAAGTCACTTTTACCCTTCCGTCTATTCTTGAGTTTTGGCTCCCTAGAAGCATGAAAATTACTATAAAGATGCTCATTTTAGCTCCAAAAGTGATGATCCACATCTGAAAGTCAAAATTAGTTGAAAGATGGAAATTTTTAAAACGGACCATTTCGGTCATCTCGGAGCAATTTCATCAGGTCGCGGGTCATCGATCGTTTAGCATGAAAAATCGAACGTTCCCGCATGAACATTAATTTATTCTAAATGTTGTTTATATCTCTTCCCGCAGTGAATAAACCTGTTTTAAGCCCTCGAAGTGGGCATTTGGGTCCTTTTAAGTCACTTTTACCCTTCCGCCAATTCTTGAGTTTTGGCTCCCTAGAAGCATGAAAATGACTATAAAGATGCTCAATTTAGCTCCAAAAGTGATGATCCACATCTGAAAGTCAAAATTAGTTGAAAGATGGACATTTTTAAAACGGACCATTTCGGTCATCTCGGAGCAATTTCATCAGGTCGCGGGTCATCGATCGTTTAGCATGAAAAATCGAACGTTCTCGCAAATACATTAATTTACTCTAAATTTTCTTTCTATCTCTTCCCGCAGTGAATAAACCCGTTTTAAGCCCTCGAAGTGGGCATTTGGGTCCTTTTAAGTCACTTTTACCCATCCGCCAATTCTTGAGTTTTGGCCGCCTAGAAGCCTGAAAATGACTATAAAGATGCTCATTTTAGCTCCAAAAGTGATGATCCACATCTGAAAGTCAAAATTAGTTGAAAGATGGAAATATTTAAAACGGACCATTTAGGTCATCTCGGAGCAATTTCATCAGGTCGCGGGTCATCGATCGTTTAGCATGAAAAATCGAACGTTCTCGCATATACATTAATTTACTCTAAATGTTGTTTATATCTCTTCCCGCAGTGAATAAATGCGTTTTAAGCCCTCGAAGTGGGCATTTGGGTCCTTTTAAGTCACTTTTACCCTTCCGCCAATTCTTGAGTTTTTGGCTCCCTAGAAGCATGAAAATGACTATAAAGATGCTCATTTCAGCTCCAAAAGTGATGATCCACATCTGAAAGTCAAAATTAGTTGAAAGATGGAAATTTTTAAAACGGACCATTTCGGTCATCTCGGAGCAATTTCATCAGGTCGCGGGTCATCGATCGTTTAGCATGAAAAATCGAACGTTCTCGCATATACATTAATTTACTCTAAATGTTCTTTATATCTCTTCCCGCAGTGAATAAACCCGTTTTAAGCCCTCGAAGTGGGCATTTGGGTCCTTTTAAGTCACTTTTACCCATCCGCCAATTCTTGAGTTTTGGCCCCCTAGAAGCCTGAAAATGACTATAAAGATGCTCATTTTTGCTCCAAAAGTGATGATCCACATCTGAAAGTCAAAATTATTTGAAAGATGGAAATTTTTAAAACGGACCATTTTGGTCATCTCGGAGAAATTTCATCAGGTCGCGGGTCATCGATCGTTTAGCATGAAAAATCGAATTTTCTTGCATGAACATTAATTTACTCTAAATGTTCTTTATATCTCTTCCCGCAGTGAATAAACCCGTTTTAAGCCCTCGAAGTGGGCATTTGGGTCCTTTTAAGTCACTTTTACCCTTCCGCCAATTCTTGAGTTTTGGCCCCCTAGAAGCCTGAAAATGACTATAAAGATGCTCATTTTAGCTCCAAAAGTGATGATCCACATCTGAAAGTCAAAATTAGTTAAAAGATGGAAATATTTAAAACGGACCATTTTGGTCATCTCGGAGCAATTTCATCAGGTCGCGGGTCATCGATCGTTTAGCATGAAAAATCGAACGTATTGCATATACATTAATTTACTCTAAATGTTCTTTATATCTCTTCCCGCAGTGAATAAACCCGTTTTAAGCCCTCGAAGTGGGCATTTGGGTCCTTTTAAGTCACTTTTACCCTTCCGCCAATTCTTGAGTTTTGGCCCCCTAGAAGCCTGAAAATGACTATAAAGATGCTCATTTTAGCTCCAAAAGTGATGATCCACATCTGAAAGTCAAAATTAGTTAAAAGATGGAAATTTTTAAAACGGACCATTTTGGTCATCTCGGAGCAATTTCATCAGGTCGCGGGTCATCGATCGTTTAGCATGAAAAATCGAACGTTCTCGCATGAACATTAATTTATTCTGAATGTTGTTTATATCTCTTCCCGCAGTGAATAAACCCGTTTTAAGCCCTCGAAGTGGGCATTTGGGTCCTTTTAAGTCACTTTTACCCTTCCGCCAATTCTTGAGTTTTGGCTCCCTAGAAGCATGAAAATGACCATAAAGATGCTCATTTTAGCTCCAAAAGTGATGATCCACATCTGAAAGTCAAAATTAGTTGAAAGATGGAAATTTTTAAAACGGACCATTTCGGTCATCTCGGAGCAATTTCATCAGGTCGCGGGTCATCGATCGTTTAGCATGAAAAATTGAACGTTCTCGCAAATACATTAATTTACTCTAAATGTTCTTTATATCTCTTCCCGCAGTGAATAAACCCGTTTTAAGCCCTCGAAGTGGGCATTTGGGTCCTTTTAAGTCACTTTTACCCATCCGCCAATTCTTGAGTTTTGGCCCCCTAGAAGCCTGAAAATTACTATAAAGATGCTCATTTTAGCTCCAAAAGTGATGATCCACATCTGAAAGTCAAAATTAGTTGAAAGATGGAATTTTTTTAAAACGGACCATTTAGGTCATCTCGGAGCAATTTCATCAGGTCGCGGGTCATCGATCGTTTAGCATGAAAAATCGAACGTTCTCGCATATACATTAATTTACTCTAAATGTTGTTTATATCTCTTCCCGCAGTGAATAAACCCGTTTTAAGCCCTCGAAGTGGGCATTTGGGTCCTTTTAAGTCACTTTTACCCTTCCGTCTATTCTTGAGTTTTGGCTCCCTAGAAGCATGAAAATTACTATAAAGATGCTCATTTTAGCTCCAAAAGTGATGATCCACATCTGAAAGTCAAAATTAGTTGAAAGATGGAAATTTTTAAAACGGACCATTTCGGTCATCTCGGAGCAATTTCATCAGGTCGCGGGTCATCGATCGTTTAGCATGAAAAATCGAACGTTCCCGCATGAACATTAATTTATTCTAAATGTTGTTTATATCTCTTCCCGCAGTGAATAAACCTGTTTTAAGCCCTCGAAGTGGGCATTTGGGTCCTTTTAAGTCACTTTTACCCTTCCGCCAATTCTTGAGTTTTGGCTCCCTAGAAGCATGAAAATGACTATAAAGATGCTCAATTTAGCTCCAAAAGTGATGATCCACATCTGAAAGTCAAAATTAGTTGAAAGATGGACATTTTTAAAACGGACCATTTCGGTCATCTCGGAGCAATTTCATCAGGTCGCGGGTCATCGATCGTTTAGCATGAAAAATCGAACGTTCTCGCAAATACATTAATTTACTCTAAATGTTCTTTCTATCTCTTCCCGCAGTGAATAAACCCGTTTTAAGCCCTCGAAGTGGGCATTTGGGTCCTTTTAAGTCACTTTTACCCATCCGCCAATTCTTGAGTTTTGGCCGCCTAGAAGCCTGAAAATGACTATAAAGATGCTCATTTTAGCTCCAAAAGTGATGATCCACATCTGAAAGTCAAAATTAGTTGAAAGATGGAAATATTTAAAACGGACCATTTAGGTCATCTCGGAGCAATTTCATCAGGTCGCGGGTCATCGATCGTTTAGCAGGAAAAATCGAACTTTCTTGCATGAACATTAATTTATTCTAAATGTTGTTTATATCTCTTCCCGCAGTGAATAAACCCGTTTTAAGCCCTCGAAGTGGGCAGTTGGGTCCTTTTAAGTCACCTTTACCCTTCCGCCAATTCTTGAGTTTTGGCCCCCTAGAAGCCTGAAAATGACTATAAAGATGCTCATTTTAGCTCCAAAAGTGATGATCCACATCTGAAAGTCAAAATTAGTTAAAAGATGGAAATTTTTAAAACGGACCATTTTGGTCATCTCGGAGCAATTTCATCAGGTCGCGGGTCATCGATCGTTTAGCATGAAAAATCGAACGTTCTCGCATGAACATTAATTTATTCTAAATGTTGTTTATATCTCTTCCCGCAGTGAATAAACCCATTTTAAGCCCTCGAAGTGGGCATTTGGGTCCTTTTAAGTCACTTTTACCTTTCCGCCAATTCTTGAGCTTTGGCTCCCTAGAAGCATGAAAATGACTATAAAGATGCTCATTTTAGCTCCAAAAGTGATGATCCACATCTGAAAGTCAAAATTAGTTGAAAGATGGAAATTTTTAAAACGGACCATTTCGGTCATCTCGGAGCAATTTCATCAGGTCGCGGGTCATCGATCGTTTAGCATGAAAAATCGAATGTTCTCGCATATACATTAATTTACTCTAAATGTTCTTTATATCTCTTCCCGCAGTGAATAAACCCGTTTTAAGCCCTCGAAGTGGGCATTTAGGTCCTTTAAGTCACTTTTACCCATCCGCCAATTCTTGAGTTTTGGCCGCCTAGAAGCCTGAAAATGACTATAAAGATGCTCATTTTAGCTCCAAAAGTGATGATCCACATCTGAAAGTCAAAATTAGTTGAAAGATGGAATTTTTTTAAAACGGACCATTTAGGTCATCTCGGAGCAATTTCATCAGGTCGCGGGTCATCGATCGTTTAGCATGAAAAATCGAACGTTCTCGCATATACATTAATTTACTCTAAATGTTGTTTATATCTCTTCCCGCAGTGAATAAACCCGTTTTAAGCCCTCGAAGTGGGCATTTGGGTCCTTTTAAGTCACTTTTACCCTTCCGTCTATTCTTGAGTTTTGGCTCCCTAGAAGCATGAAAATTACTATAAAGATGCTCATTTTAGCTCCAAAAGTGATGATCCACATCTGAAAGTCAAAATTAGTTGAAAGATGGAAATTTTTAAAACGGACCATTTCGGTCATCTCGGAGCAATTTCATCAGGTCGCGGGTCATCGATCGTTTAGCATGAAAAATCGAACGTTCCCGCATGAACATTAATTTATTCTAAATGTTGTTTATATCTCTTCCCGCAGTGAATAAACCTGTTTTAAGCCCTCGAAGTGGGCATTTGGGTCCTTTTAAGTCACTTTTACCCTTCCGCCAATTCTTGAGTTTTGGCTCCCTAGAAGCATGAAAATGACTATAAAGATGCTCAATTTAGCTCCAAAAGTGATGATCCACATCTGAAAGTCAAAATTAGTTGAAAGATGGACATTTTTAAAACGGACCATTTCGGTCATCTCGGAGCAATTTCATCAGGTCGCGGGTCATCGATCGTTTAGCATGAAAAATCGAACGTTCTCGCAAATACATTAATTTACTCTAAATTTTCTTTCTATCTCTTCCCGCAGTGAATAAACCCGTTTTAAGCCCTCGAAGTGGGCATTTGGGTCCTTTTAAGTCACTTTTACCCATCCGCCAATTCTTGAGTTTTGGCCGCCTAGAAGCCTGAAAATGACTATAAAGATGCTCATTTTAGCTCCAAAAGTGATGATCCACATCTGAAAGTCAAAATTAGTTGAAAGATGGAAATATTTAAAACGGACCATTTAGGTCATCTCGGAGCAATTTCATCAGGTCGCGGGTCATCGATCGTTTAGCATGAAAAATCGAACGTTCTCGCATATACATTAATTTACTCTAAATGTTGTTTATATCTCTTCCCGCAGTGAATAAATGCGTTTTAAGCCCTCGAAGTGGGCATTTGGGTCCTTTTAAGTCACTTTTACCCTTCCGCCAATTCTTGAGTTTTTGGCTCCCTAGAAGCATGAAAATGACTATAAAGATGCTCATTTCAGCTCCAAAAGTGATGATCCACATCTGAAAGTCAAAATTAGTTGAAAGATGGAAATTTTTAAAACGGACCATTTCGGTCATCTCGGAGCAATTTCATCAGGTCGCGGGTCATCGATCGTTTAGCATGAAAAATCGAACGTTCTCGCATATACATTAATTTACTCTAAATGTTCTTTATATCTCTTCCCGCAGTGAATAAACCCGTTTTAAGCCCTCGAAGTGGGCATTTGGGTCCTTTTAAGTCACTTTTACCCATCCGCCAATTCTTGAGTTTTGGCCCCCTAGAAGCCTGAAAATGACTATAAAGATGCTCATTTTTGCTCCAAAAGTGATGATCCACATCTGAAAGTCAAAATTATTTGAAAGATGGAAATTTTTAAAACGGACCATTTTGGTCATCTCGGAGAAATTTCATCAGGTCGCGGGTCATCGATCGTTTAGCATGAAAAATCGAATTTTCTTGCATGAACATTAATTTACTCTAAATGTTCTTTATATCTCTTCCCGCAGTGAATAAACCCGTTTTAAGCCCTCGAAGTGGGCATTTGGGTCCTTTTAAGTCACTTTTACCCTTCCGCCAATTCTTGAGTTTTGGCCCCCTAGAAGCCTGAAAATGACTATAAAGATGCTCATTTTAGCTCCAAAAGTGATGATCCACATCTGAAAGTCAAAATTAGTTAAAAGATGGAAATATTTAAAACGGACCATTTTGGTCATCTCGGAGCAATTTCATCAGGTCGCGGGTCATCGATCGTTTAGCATGAAAAATCGAACGTATTGCATATACATTAATTTACTCTAAATGTTCTTTATATCTCTTCCCGCAGTGAATAAACCCGTTTTAAGCCCTCGAAGTGGGCATTTGGGTCCTTTTAAGTCACTTTTACCCTTCCGCCAATTCTTGAGTTTTGGCCCCCTAGAAGCCTGAAAATGACTATAAAGATGCTCATTTTAGCTCCAAAAGTGATGATCCACATCTGAAAGTCAAAATTAGTTAAAAGATGGAAATTTTTAAAACGGACCATTTTGGTCATCTCGGAGCAATTTCATCAGGTCGCGGGTCATCGATCGTTTAGCATGAAAAATCGAACGTTCTCGCATGAACATTAATTTATTCTGAATGTTGTTTATATCTCTTCCCGCAGTGAATAAACCCGTTTTAAGCCCTCGAAGTGGGCATTTGGGTCCTTTTAAGTCACTTTTACCCTTCCGCCAATTCTTGAGTTTTGGCTCCCTAGAAGCATGAAAATGACCATAAAGATGCTCATTTTAGCTCCAAAAGTGATGATCCACATCTGAAAGTCAAAATTAGTTGAAAGATGGAAATTTTTAAAACGGACCATTTCGGTCATCTCGGAGCAATTTCATCAGGTCGCGGGTCATCGATCGTTTAGCATGAAAAATTGAACGTTCTCGCAAATACATTAATTTACTCTAAATGTTCTTTATATCTCTTCCCGCAGTGAATAAACCCGTTTTAAGCCCTCGAAGTGGGCATTTGGGTCCTTTTAAGTCACTTTTACCCATCCGCCAATTCTTGAGTTTTGGCCCCCTAGAAGCCTGAAAATTACTATAAAGATGCTCATTTTAGCTCCAAAAGTGATGATCCACATCTGAAAGTCAAAATTAGTTGAAAGATGGAATTTTTTTAAAACGGACCATTTAGGTCATCTCGGAGCAATTTCATCAGGTCGCGGGTCATCGATCGTTTAGCATGAAAAATCGAACGTTCTCGCATATACATTAATTTACTCTAAATGTTGTTTATATCTCTTCCCGCAGTGAATAAACCCGTTTTAAGCCCTCGAAGTGGGCATTTGGGTCCTTTTAAGTCACTTTTACCCTTCCGTCTATTCTTGAGTTTTGGCTCCCTAGAAGCATGAAAATTACTATAAAGATGCTCATTTTAGCTCCAAAAGTGATGATCCACATCTGAAAGTCAAAATTAGTTGAAAGATGGAAATTTTTAAAACGGACCATTTCGGTCATCTCGGAGCAATTTCATCAGGTCGCGGGTCATCGATCGTTTAGCATGAAAAATCGAACGTTCCCGCATGAACATTAATTTATTCTAAATGTTGTTTATATCTCTTCCCGCAGTGAATAAACCTGTTTTAAGCCCTCGAAGTGGGCATTTGGGTCCTTTTAAGTCACTTTTACCCTTCCGCCAATTCTTGAGTTTTGGCTCCCTAGAAGCATGAAAATGACTATAAAGATGCTCAATTTAGCTCCAAAAGTGATGATCCACATCTGAAAGTCAAAATTAGTTGAAAGATGGACATTTTTAAAACGGACCATTTCGGTCATCTCGGAGCAATTTCATCAGGTCGCGGGTCATCGATCGTTTAGCATGAAAAATCGAACGTTCTCGCAAATACATTAATTTACTCTAAATGTTCTTTCTATCTCTTCCCGCAGTGAATAAACCCGTTTTAAGCCCTCGAAGTGGGCATTTGGGTCCTTTTAAGTCACTTTTACCCATCCGCCAATTCTTGAGTTTTGGCCGCCTAGAAGCCTGAAAATGACTATAAAGATGCTCATTTTAGCTCCAAAAGTGATGATCCACATCTGAAAGTCAAAATTAGTTGAAAGATGGAAATATTTAAAACGGACCATTTAGGTCATCTCGGAGCAATTTCATCAGGTCGCGGGTCATCGATCGTTTAGCAGGAAAAATCGAACTTTCTTGCATGAACATTAATTTATTCTAAATGTTGTTTATATCTCTTCCCGCAGTGAATAAACCCGTTTTAAGCCCTCGAAGTGGGCAGTTGGGTCCTTTTAAGTCA
Source organism: Lissotriton vulgaris (assembly GCF_964263255.1). Taxonomy (NCBI): domain Eukaryota; kingdom Metazoa; phylum Chordata; class Amphibia; order Caudata; family Salamandridae; genus Lissotriton; species Lissotriton vulgaris. The sequence goes on from NW_028251712.1 coordinate 21,299, forward strand.
CCTTTACCCTTCCGCCAATTCTTGAGTTTTGGCCCCCTAGAAGCCTGAAAATGACTATAAAGATGCTCATTTTAGCTCCAAAAGTGATGATCCACATCTGAAAGTCAAAATTAGTTAAAAGATGGAAATTTTTAAAACGGACCATTTTGGTCATCTCGGAGCAATTTCATCAGGTCGCGGGTCATCGATCGTTTAGCATGAAAAATCGAACGTTCTCGCATGAACATTAATTTATTCTAAATGTTGTTTATATCTCTTCCCGCAGTGAATAAACCCATTTTAAGCCCTCGAAGTGGGCATTTGGGTCCTTTTAAGTCACTTTTACCTTTCCGCCAATTCTTGAGCTTTGGCTCCCTAGAAGCATGAAAATGACTATAAAGATGCTCATTTTAGCTCCAAAAGTGATGATCCACATCTGAAAGTCAAAATTAGTTGAAAGATGGAAATTTTTAAAACGGACCATTTCGGTCATCTCGGAGCAATTTCATCAGGTCGCGGGTCATCGATCGTTTAGCATGAAAAATCGAATGTTCTCGCATATACATTAATTTACTCTAAATGTTCTTTATATCTCTTCCCGCAGTGAATAAACCCGTTTTAAGCCCTCGAAGTGGGCATTTAGGTCCTTTAAGTCACTTTTACCCATCCGCCAATTCTTGAGTTTTGGCCCCCTAGAAGCCTGAAAATGACTATAAAGATGCTCATTTTAGCTCCAAAAGTGATGATCCATATCTGAAAGTCAAAATTAGTTGAAAGATGGAAAGTTTTTTAAAACGGACCATTTAGGTCATCTCGGAGCAATTTCATCAGGTCGGGTCATCGATCGTTTAGCATGAAAAATCGAACGTTCTCGCATATACATTAATTTACTCTAAATGTTCTTTATATCTCTTCCCGCAGTGAATAAACCCGTTTTAAGCCCTCGAAGTGGGCATTTGGGTCCTTTTAAGTCACTTTTACCCTTCCGCCTATTCTTGAGTTTTGGCTCCCTAGAAGCCTGAAAATGACTATATAGATGCTCATTTTAGCTCCAAAAGTGATGATCCACATCTGAAAGTCAAAATTAGTTGAAAGATGGAAATATTTAAAACGGACCATTTAGGTCATCTCGGAGGAATTTCATCAGGTCGCGGGTCATCGATCGTTTAGCATGAAAAATCGAACTTTCTTGCATGAACATTAATTTACTCTAAATGTTGTTTATATCTCTTCCCGCAGTGAATAACCTCGTTTTAAGCCCTCGAAGTGGGCATTTGGGTCCTTTTAAGTCACTTTTACCCATCCGCCAATTCTTGAGTTTTGGCCCCCTAGAAGCCTGAAAATGAATATAAAGATGCTCATTTTAGCTCCAAAAGTGATGATCCACATCTGAAAGTCAAAATTAGTTGAAAGATGGAAATATTTAAAACGGACCATTTTGGTCATCTCGGAGCAATTTCATCAGGTCGCGGGTCATCGATCGTTTAGCATGAAAAATCGAACGTTCTCGCATGAACATTAATTTATTCTAAATGTTGTTTATATCTCTTCCCGCAGTGAATAAACCCGTTTTAAGCCCTCGAAGTGGGCATTTGGGTCCTTTTAAGTCACTTTTACCCTTCCGCCAATTCTTGAGTTTTGGCTCCCTAGAAGCATGAAAATGACCATAAAGATGCTCATTTTAGCTCCAAAAGTGATGATCCACATCTGAAAGTCAAAATTAGTTGAAAGATGGAAATTTTTAAAACGGACCATTTCGGTCATCTCGGAGCAATTTCATCAGGTCGCGGGTCATCGATCGTTTAGCATGAAAAATCGAACGTTCTCGCAAATACATTAATTTACTCTAAATGTTCTTTATATCTCTTCCCGCAGTGAATAAACCCGTTTTAAGCCCTCGAAGTGGGCATTTGGGTCCTTTTAAGTCTCTTTTACCCATCCGCCAATTCTTGAGTTTTGGCCCCCTAGAAGCCTGAAAATGACTATAAAGATGCTCATTTTAGCTCCAAAAGTGATGATCCACATCTGAAAGTCAAAATTAGTTGAAAGATGGAAATATTTAAAACGGACCATTTTGGTCATCTCGGAGCAATTTCATCAGGTCGCGGGTCATCGATCGTTTAGCATGAAAAATCGAATTTTCTTGCATGAACATTAATTTACTCTAAATGTTCTTTATATCTCTTCCCGCAGTGAATAAACCAGTTTTAAGCCCTCGAAGTGGGCATTTGGGTCCTTTTAAGTCACTTTTACCCGTCCGCCAATTCTTGAGTTTTGGCTCCCTAGAAGCCTGAAAATGACTATAAAGATGCTCATTTTAGCTCCAAAAGTGATGATCCACATCTGAAAGTCAAAATTAGTTAAAAGATGGAAATTTTTTAAACGGACCATTTTGGTCATCTCGGAGCAATTTCATCAGGTCGCGGGTCATCGATCGTTTAGCATGAAAAATCGAACGTTCTCGCATATACATTAATTTACTCTAAATGTTCTTTATATCTCTTCCCGCAGTGAATAAACCCGTTTTAAGCCCTCGAAGTGGGCATTTGGGTCCTTTTAAGTCACTTTTACCCTTCCGACAATTCTTGAGTTTTGGCCCCCTAGAAGCCTGAAAATGACTATAAAGATGCTCATTTTAGCTCCAAAAGTGATGATCCACATCTGAAAGTCAAAATTAGTTAAAAGATGGAAATTTTTAAAACGGACCATTTTGGTCATCTCGGAGCAATTTCATCAGGTCGAGGGTCATCGATCGTTTAGCATGAAAAATCGAACGTTCTCGCATGAACATTAATTTATTCTAAATGTTGTTTATATCTCTTCCCGCAGTGAATAAACCCGTTTTAAGCCCTCGAAGTGGGCATTTGGGTCCTTTTAAGTCACTTTTACCCTTCCGCCAATTCTTGAGTTTTTGGCTCCCTAGAAGCATGAAAATGACTATAAAGATGCTCATTTGAGCTCCAAAAGTGATGATCCACATCTGAAAGTCAAAATTAGTTGAAAGATGGAAATTTTTAAAACGGACCATTTCGGTCATCTCGGAGCAATTTCATCAGGTCGCGGGTCATCGATCGTTTAGCATGAAAAATCGAACGTTCTCGCATATACATTAATTTACTCTAAATGTTCTTTATATCTCTTCCCGCAGTGAATAAACCCGTTTTAAGCCCTCGAAGTGGGCATTTGGGTCCTTTTAAGTCACTTTTACCCATCCGCCAATTCTTGAGTTTTGGCCCCCTAGAAGCCTGAAAATGACTATAAAGATGCTCATTTTTGCTCCAAAAGTGATGATCCACATCTGAAAGTCAAAATTATTTGAAAGATGGAAATTTTTAAAACGGACCATTTTGGTCATCTCGGAGCAATTTCATCAGGTCGCGGGTCATCGATCGTTTAGCATGAAAAATCGAATTTTCTTGCATGAACATTAATTTACTCTAAATGTTCTTTATATCTCTTCCCGCAGTGAATAAACCCGTTTTAAGCCCTCGAAGTGGGCATTTGGGTCCTTTTAAGTCACTTTTACCCTTCCGCCAATTCTTGAGTTTTGGCCCCCTAGAAGCCTGAAAATGACTATAAAGATGCTCATTTTAGCTCCAAAAGTGATGATCCACATCTGAAAGTCAAAATTAGTTAAAAGATGGAAATATTTAAAACGGACCATTTTGGTCATCTCGGAGCAATTTCATCAGGTCGCGGGTCATCGATCGTTTAGCATGAAAAATTGAACGTTCTCGCAAATACATTAATTTACTCTAAATGTTCTTTATATCTCTTCCCGCAGTGAATAAACCCGTTTTAAGCCCTCGAAGTGGGCATTTGGGTCCTTTTAAGTCACTTTTACCCATCCGCCAATTCTTGAGTTTTGGCCCCCTAGAAGCCTGAAAATGACGATAAAGATGCTCATTTTAGCTCCAAAAGTGATGATCCACATCTGAAAGTCAAAATTAGTTGAAAGATGGAATTTTTTTAAAACGGACCATTTAGGTCATCTCGGAGCAATTTCATCAGGTCGCGGGTCATCGATCGTTTAGCATGAAAAATCGAACGTTCTCGCATATACATTAATTTACTCTAAATGTTGTTTATATCTCTTCCCGCAGTGAATAAACCCGTTTTAAGCCCTCGAAGTGGGCATTTGGGTCCTTTTAAGTCACTTTTACCCTTCCGTCTATTCTTGAGTTTTGGCTCCCTAGAAGCATGAAAATTACTATAAAGATGCTCATTTTAGCTCCAAAAGTGATGATCCACATCTGAAAGTCAAAATTAGTTGAAAGATGGAAATTTTTAAAACGGACCATTTTGGTCATCTCGGAGCAATTTCATCAGGTCGCGGGTCATCGATCGTTTAGCATGAAAAATCGAACGTTCTCGCATATACATTAATTTACTCTAAATGTTCTTTATATCTCTTCCCGCAGTGAATAAACCCGTTTTAAGCCCTCGAAGTGGGCATTTGGGTCCTTTTAAGTCACTTTTACCCTTCCGCCAATTCTTGAGTTTTGGCCCCCTAGAAGCCTGAAAATGACTATAAAGATGCTCATTTTAGCTCCAAAAGTGATGATCCACATCTGAAAGTCAAAATTAGTTAAAAGATGGAAATTTTTAAAACTGACCATTTTGGTCATCTCGGAGCAATTTCATCAGGTCGCGGGTCATCGATCGTTTAGCATGAAAAATCGAACGTTCTTGCATGAACATTAATTTATTCTAAATGTTGTTTATATCTCTTCCCGCAGTGAATAAACCCGTTTTAAGCCCTCGAAGTGGGCATTTGGGTCCTTTTAAGTCACTTTTACCCTTCCGCCAATTCTTGAGTTTTGGCTCCCTAGAAGCATGAAAATGACCATAAAGATGCTCATTTTAGCTCCAAAAGTGATGATCCACATCTGAAAGTCAAAATTAGTTGAAAGATGGAAATTTTTAAAACGGACCATTTCGGTCATCTCGGAGCAATTTCATCAGGTCGCGGGTCATCGATCGTTTAGCATGAAAAATCGAACGTTCTCGCAAATACATTAATTTACTCTAAATGTTCTTTATATCTCTTCCCGCAGTGAATAAACCCGTTTTAAGCCCTCGAAGTGGGCATTTGGGTCCTTTTAAGTCACTTTTACCCATCCGCCAATTCTTGAGTTTTGGCCCCCTAGAAGCCTGAAAATGACTATAAAGATGCTCATTTTAGCTCCAAAAGTGATGATCCACATCTGAAAGTCAAAATTAGTTGAAAGATGGAAATTTTTTAAAACGGACCATTTAGGTCATCTCGGAGCAATTTCATCAGGTCGCGGGTCATCGATCGTTTAGCATGAAAAATCGAACGTTCTCGCATATACATTAATTTACTCTAAATGTTGTTTATATCTCTTCCTGCAGTGAATAAACCCGTTTTAAGCCCTCAAAGTGGGCATTTGGGTCCTTTTAGGTCACTTTTACCCTTCCGTCTATTCTTGAGTTTTGGCTCCCTAGAAGCATGAAAATTACTATAAAGATGCTCATTTTAGCTCCAAAAGTGATGATCCACATCTGAAAGTCAAAATTAGTTGAAAGATGGACATTTTTTAAACGGACCATTTCGGTCATCTCGGAGCAATTTCATCAGGTCGCGGGTCATCGATCGTTTAAGCATGAAAAATCGAACGTTCTCGCATGAACATTAATTTATTCTAAATGTTGTTTATATCTCTTCCCGCAGTGAATAAACCCGTTTTAAGCCCTCGAAGTGGGCATTTGGGTCCTTTTAAGTCAGTTTTACCCTTCCGCCAATTCTTGAGTTTTGGCTCCCTAGAAGCATGAAAATGACTATAAAGATGCTCATTTTAGCTCCAAAAGTGATGATCCACATCTGAAAGTCAAAATTAGTTGAAAGATGGAAATTTTTAAAACGGACCATTTCGGTCATCTCGGAGCAATTTCATCAGGTCGCGGGTCATCGATCGTTTAGCATGAAAAATCGAACGTTCTCGCAAATACATTAATTTACTCTAAATGTTCTTTATATCTCTTCCCGCAGTGAATAAACCCGTTTTAAGCCCTCGAAGTGGGCATTTGGGTCCTTTTAAGTCTTTTACCCATCCGCCAATTCTTGAGTTTTGGCCCCCTAGAAGCCTGAAAATGACTATAAAGATGCTCATTTTAGCTCCAAAAGTGATGATCCACATCTGAAAGTCAAAATTAGTTAAAAGATGGAAATTTTTAAAACGGACCATTTTGGTCATCTCGGAGCAATTTCATCAGGTCGCGGGTCATCGATCGTTTAGCATGAAAAATCGAACGTTCTCGCATGAACATTAATTTATTCTAAATGTTGTTTATATCTCTTCCCGCAGTGAATAGACCCATTTTAAGCCCTCGAAGTGGGCATTTGGGTCCTTTTAAGTCACTTTTACCTTTCCGCCAATTCTTGAGTTTTGGCTCCCTAGAAGCATGAAAATGACTATAAAGATGCTCATTTTAGCTCCAAAAGTGATGATCCACATCTGAAAGTCAAAATTAGTTGAAAGATGGAAATTTTTAAAACGGACCATTTCGGTCATCTCGGAGCAATTTCATCAGGTCGCGGGTCATCGATCGTTTAGCATGAAAAATCGAATGTTCTCGCATATACATTAATTTACTCTAAATGTTCTTTATATCTCTTCCCGCAGTGAATAAACCCGTTTTAAGCCCTCGAAGTGGGCATTTAGGTCCTTTTAAGTCACTTTTACCCATCCGCCAATTCTTGAGTTTTGGCCCCCTAGAAGCCTGAAAATGACTATAAAGATGCTCATTTTAGCTCCAAAAGTGATGATCCATATCTGAAAGTCAAAATTAGTTGAAAGATGGAAATTTTTTAAAACGGACCATTTAGGTCATCTCGGAGCAATTTCATCAGGTCGGGTCATCGATCGTTTAGCATGAAAAATCGAACGTTCTCGCATATACATTAATTTACTCTAAATGTTCTTTATATCTCTTCCCGCAGTGAATAAACCCGTTTTAAGCCCTCGAAGTGGGCATTTGGGTCCTTTTAAGTCACTTTTACCCTTCCGCCTATTCTTGAGTTTTGGCTCCCTAGAAGCATGAAAATTACTATAAAGATGCTCGTTTTAGCTCCAAAAGTGATGATCCACATCTGAAAGTCAAAATTAGTTGAAAGATGGAAATTTTTAAAATGGACCATTTCGGTCATCTAGGAGCAATTTCATCAGGTCGCGGGTCATCGATCGTTTAGCATGAAAAATCGAACGTTCTCGCATGAACATTAATTTACTCTAAATCTTGTTTATATCTCTTCCCGCAGTGAATAAACCCGTTTTAAGCCCTCGAAGTGGGCATTTGGGTCCTTTTAAGTCACTTTTACCCATCCGCCAATTCTTGAGTTTTGGCTCCCTAGAAGCCTGAAAATGACTATAAAGATGCTCATTTTAGCTCCAAAAGTGATGATCCACATCTGAAAGTCAAAATTAGTTGAAAGATGGAAATATTTAAAACGGACCATTTAGGTCATCTCGGAGGAATTTCATCAGGTCGCGGGTCATCGATCGTTTAGCATGAAAAATCGAACGTTCTCGCATGAACATTAATTTACTCTAAATGTTGTTTATATCTCTTCCCGCAGTGAATAACCCCGTTTTAAGCCCTCGAAGTGGGCATTTGGGTCCTTTTAAGTCACTTTTACCCTTCCGCCAATTCTTGAGTTTTGGCTCCCTAGAAGCATGAAAATGACTATAAAGATGCTCATTTTAGCTCCAAAAGTGATTATCCACATCTGAAAGTCAAAATTAGTTAAAAGATGGAAATTTTTAAAACGGACGATTTTGGTCATCTCGGAGCAATTTCATCAGGTCGCGGGTCATCGATCGTTTAGCATGAAAAATCGAACGTTCTCGCAAATACATTAATTTACTCTAAATGTTCTTTATATCTCTTCCCGCAGTGAATAAACCCGTTTTAAGCCCTCGAAGTGGGCATTTGGGTCCTTTTAAGTCACTTTTACCCATCCGCCAATTCTTGAGTTTTGGCCCCCTAGAAGCCTGAAAATGACTATAAAGATGCTCATTTTAGCTCCAAAAGTGATGATCCACATCTGAAAGTCAAAATTAGTTGAAAGATGGAAATATTTAAAACGGACCATTTAGGTCATCTCGGAGCAATTTCATCAGGTCGCGGGTCATCGATCGTTTAGCAGGAAAAATCGAACTTTCTTGCATGAACATTAATTTATTCTAAATGTTGTTTATATCTCTTCCCGCAGTGAATAAACCCGTTTTAAGCCCTCGAAGTGGGCAGTTGGGTCCTTTTAAGTCACTTTTACCCTTCCGCCAATTCTTGAGTTTTGGCCCCCTAGAAGCCTGAAAATGACTATAAAGATGCTCATTTTAGCTCCAAAAGTGATGATCCACATCTGAAAGTGAAAATTAGTTAAAAGATGGAAATTTTTAAAACTGACCATTTTGGTCATCTCGGAGCAATTTCATCAGGTCGCGGGTCATCGATCGTTTAGCATGAAAAATCGAACGTTCTTGCATGAACATTAATTTATTCTAAATGTTGTTTATATCTCTTCCCGCAGTGAATAAACCCGTTTTAAGCCCTCGAAGTGGGCATTTGGGTCCTTTTAAGTCACTTTTACCCTTCCGCCAATTCTTGAGTTTTGGCTCCCTAGAAGCATGAAAATGACCATAAAGATGCTCATTTTAGCTCCAAAAGTGATGATCCACATCTGAAAGTCAAAATTAGTTGAAAGATGGAAATTTTTAAAACGGACCATTTCGGTCATCTCGGAGCAATTTCATCAGGTCGCGGGTCATCGATCGTTTAGCATGAAAAATCGAACGTTCTCGCAAATACATTAATTTACTCTAAATGTTCTTTATATCTCTTCCCGCAGTGAATAAACCCGTTTTAAGCCCTCGAAGTGGGCATTTGGGTCCTTTTAAGTCACTTTTACCCATCCGCCAATTCTTGAGTTTTGGCCCCCTAGAAGCCTGAAAATGACTATAAAGATGCTCATTTTAGCTCCAAAAGTGATGATCCACATCTGAAAGTCAAAATTAGTTGAAAGATGGAAATTTTTTAAAACGGACCATTTAGGTCATCTCGGAGCAATTTCATCAGGTCGCGGGTCATCGATCGTTTAGCATGAAAAATCGAACGTTCTCGCATATACATTAATTTACTCTAAATGTTGTTTATATCTCTTCCCGCAGTGAATAAACCCGTTTTAAGCCCTCAAAGTGGGCATTTGGGTCCTTTTAAGTCACTTTTACCCTTCCGTCTATTCTTGAGTTTTGGCTCCCTAGAAGCATGAAAATTACTATAAAGATGCTCATTTTAGCTCCAAAAGTGATGATCCACATCTGAAAGTCAAAATTAGTTGAAAGATGGACATTTTTTAAACGGACCATTTCGGTCATCTCGGAGCAATTTCATCAGGTCGCGGGTCATCGATCGTTTAAGCATGAAAAATCAAACGTTCTCGCATGAACATTAATTTATTCTAAATGTTGTTTATATCTCTTCCCGCAGTGAATAAACCCGTTTTAAGCCCTCGAAGTGGGCATTTGGGTCCTTTTAAGTCACTTTTACCCTTCCGCCAATTCTTGAGTTTTGGCTCCCTAGAAGCATGAAAATGACTATAAAGATGCTCATTTTAGCTCCAAAAGTGATGATCCACATCTGAAAGTCAAAATTAGTTGAAAGATGGAAATTTTTAAAACGGACCATTTCGGTCATCTCGGAGCAATTTCATCAGGTCGCGGGTCATCGATCGTTTAGCATGAAAAATCGAACGTTCTCGCAAATACATTAATTTACTCTAAATGTTCTTTATATCTCTTCCCGCAGTGAATAAACCCGTTTTAAGCCCTCGAAGTGGGCATTTGGGTCCTTTTAAGTCTTTTACCCATCCGCCAATTCTTGAGTTTTGGCCCCCTAGAAGCCTGAAAATGACTATAAAGATGCTCATTTTAGCTCCAAAAGTGATGATCCACATCTGAAAGTCAAAATTAGTTAAAAGATGGAAATTTTTAAAACGGACCATTTTGGTCATCTCGGAGCAATTTCATCAGGTCGCGGGTCATCGATCGTTTAGCATGAAAAATCGAACGTTCTCGCATGAACATTAATTTATTCTAAATGTTGTTTATATCTCTTCCCGCAGTGAATAGACCCATTTTAAGCCCTCGAAGTGGGCATTTGGGTCCTTTTAAGTCACTTTTACCTTTCCGCCAATTCTTGAGTTTTGGCTCCCTAGAAGCATGAAAATGACTATAAAGATGCTCATTTTAGCTCCAAAAGTGATGATCCACATCTGAAAGTCAAAATTAGTTGAAAGATGGAAATTTTTAAAACGGACCATTTCGGTCATCTCGGAGCAATTTCATCAGGTCGCGGGTCATCGATCGTTTAGCATGAAAAATCGAATGTTCTCGCATATACATTAATTTACTCTAAATGTTCTTTATATCTCTTCCCGCAGTGAATAAACCCGTTTTAAGCCCTCGAAGTGGGCATTTAGGTCCTTTTAAGTCACTTTTACCCATCCGCCAATTCTTGAGTTTTGGCCCCCTAGAAGCCTGAAAATGACTATAAAGATGCTCATTTTAGCTCCAAAAGTGATGATCCATATCTGAAAGTCAAAATTAGTTGAAAGATGGAAATTTTTTAAAACGGACCATTTAGGTCATCTCGGAGCAATTTCATCAGGTCGGGTCATCGATCGTTTAGCATGAAAAATCGAACGTTCTCGCATATACATTAATTTACTCTAAATGTTCTTTATATCTCTTCCCGCAGTGAATAAACCCGTTTTAAGCCCTCGAAGTGGGCATTTGGGTCCTTTTAAGTCACTTTTACCCTTCCGCCTATTCTTGAGTTTTGGCTCCCTAGAAGCATGAAAATTACTATAAAGATGCTCGTTTTAGCTCCAAAAGTGATGATCCACATCTGAAAGTCAAAATTAGTTGAAAGATGGAAATTTTTAAAATGGACCATTTCGGTCATCTAGGAGCAATTTCATCAGGTCGCGGGTCATCGATCGTTTAGCATGAAAAATCGAACGTTCTCGCATGAACATTAATTTACTCTAAATCTTGTTTATATCTCTTCCCGCAGTGAATAAACCCGTTTTAAGCCCTCGAAGTGGGCATTTGGGTCCTTTTAAGTCACTTTTACCCATCCGCCAATTCTTGAGTTTTGGCTCCCTAGAAGCCTGAAAATGACTATAAAGATGCTCATTTTAGCTCCAAAAGTGATGATCCACATCTGAAAGTCAAAATTAGTTGAAAGATGGAAATATTTAAAACGGACCATTTAGGTCATCTCGGAGGAATTTCATCAGGTCGCGGGTCATCGATCGTTTAGCATGAAAAATCGAACGTTCTCGCATGAACATTAATTTACTCTAAATGTTGTTTATATCTCTTCCCGCAGTGAATAACCCCGTTTTAAGCCCTCGAAGTGGGCATTTGGGTCCTTTTAAGTCACTTTTACCCTTCCGCCAATTCTTGAGTTTTGGCTCCCTAGAAGCATGAAAATGACTATAAAGATGCTCATTTTAGCTCCAAAAGTGATTATCCACATCTGAAAGTCAAAATTAGTTAAAAGATGGAAATTTTTAAAACGGACGATTTTGGTCATCTCGGAGCAATTTCATCAGGTCGCGGGTCATCGATCGTTTAGCATGAAAAATCGAACGTTCTCGCAAATACATTAATTTACTCTAAATGTTCTTTATATCTCTTCCCGCAGTGAATAAACCCGTTTTAAGCCCTCGAAGTGGGCATTTGGGTCCTTTTAAGTCACTTTTACCCATCCGCCAATTCTTGAGTTTTGGCCCCCTAGAAGCCTGAAAATGACTATAAAGATGCTCATTTTAGCTCCAAAAGTGATGATCCACATCTGAAAGTCAAAATTAGTTGAAAGATGGAAATATTTAAAACGGACCATTTAGGTCATCTCGGAGCAATTTCATCAGGTCGCGGGTCATCGATCGTTTAGCAGGAAAAATCGAACTTTCTTGCATGAACATTAATTTATTCTAAATGTTGTTTATATCTCTTCCCGCAGTGAATAAACCCGTTTTAAGCCCTCGAAGTGGGCAGTTGGGTCCTTTTAAGTCACTTTTACCCTTCCGCCAATTCTTGAGTTTTGGCCCCCTAGAAGCCTGAAAATGACTATAAAGATGCTCATTTTAGCTCCAAAAGTGATGATCCACATCTGAAAGTCAAAATTAGTTAAAAGATGGAAATTTTTAAAACGGACCATTTTGGTCATCTCGGAGCAATTTCATCAGGTCGCGGGTCATCGATCGTTTAGCATGAAAAATCGAACGTTCTCGCATGAACATTAATTTATTCTAAATGTTGTTTATATCTCTTCCCGCAGTGAATAAACCCATTTTAAGCCCTCGAAGTGGGCATTTGGGTCCTTTTAAGTCACTTTTACCTTTCCGCCAATTCTTGAGTTTTGGCTCCCTAGAAGCATGAAAATGACTATAAAGATGCTCATTTTAGCTCCAAAAGTGATGATCCACATCTGAAAGTCAAAATTAGTTGAAAGATGGAAATTTTTAAAACGGACCATTTCGGTCATCTCGGAGCAATTTCATCAGGTTGAGGAAAATTAAATTTTGGCCATGTTGTGTTCCCTAGCGCGTACCCCACCGACTCCATGTACCAGCTTAAAGTGCATGTAACTTCCCTCCTGTGCCAGCTATGAAGACGCAAATACATTTGCGTCCACCGTTAACTTGTCCTCTTTCAGATCCACCATGAATGGATTATGTAGTCCGTTCCTAAGTATGCTATGCCACCGTCTTTTTGTAGTACACTTTTCATGTATTCCTGCTCTAGCAAGAGTAGGCCCTGAATTCCTGCCATCTGAACCTCTTTTGTGGCTCCTGACTCTGCCCAGGCTACCTCTGTACTCTTGAACTCTGTCCTACTTTCAGCGCGGCCCCTCGCGCTCAGCTCAAGCCTGCTTTCTGCCAAGACTGACTATAACCTTCGAGTTATCTGTTCTGCTCCCCGAGAATACATTCCTGCCTACTAGATCCTGTAAACATCCTCTCCAGCTGCAGAGCCAAAAGGCCGACCTGTCTTAATGCCAGTAATTCATAGCCTCTGTTGCCATGCTTCCATGGAAGGCCCCGTGCCCCACGCTTCACATGTAGACACTTAGGCGCTTATACACGCATCCACAGTTAGCATAGAATAGCTTCTGCCCTAGAGACCTTTCCGCCCAGATAATATAGTTCCTAAACACCAGATATCAGATATGATAGAAGCACAAGTTGATCTGACATGCCAGACTTCTGTCTCTTTCCGTCAGTGTAAATGTCAAGTCCCCTGCACCCCGTCAATCACACGTCATGCAGCTGCGCGCGCATCCAAGTTTCCGATTTCTGCTGACATTGCAACATTCTGTTAGCACCACCCCTTGGTGCCACCCACTTGCGTCACCTATCAGTGACGTTTCTAGCACACACCTCTGGTTCACGCCTAGTTTACGCCTCTTGATGATGTACTAGTACCACGTGTATACTGTTATCTTGTCTTCTCTCAGCTGTTACGCCTCTTACATTGATTCCTATGGTGTAAATCAAGTATATAAGCTATGTATTATCAATAAAGTGCGGCGCGCTCATCTATCCCTTCTGACACCCCTGTGGTGGTCAGAACATGATATCCTGATTCCTTTATGAGGAATAAAACCCTTAGAAACTCTAACACCACGGACTCTGTTTTCTTTCATTCTGATTGAGTTATCATTGATTAAGTACTTACCTGCATAGAAATTAAGAGAGTAAATTAATTATTTACGTCATTTTGGCGCCCGAATAGGGACCCCTCCCCCACCTCACGCGCCGGTTGGTGCGTTGCAAACTCTGTCCCCTGCCATCAGTTAGACGGAACACACGTGTACTGGCAGGATTTCCTGCATCTCCCTCTGACCCACGGAGGTGACGAAGACTGCGATCAGTGCCCAGACGAGGCGGTGAGGAGTGCGGAGGATCCCGACCAGAGCCCAGCCGAAAGAAGCAAGGTCCGAGGTGTGAAGAGGCCCACCAGTTTTCCGAAGTTTTCCGAAGTTTTCCGAAGTTTTCCGAAGTTCCGAGTCGAGTCCAGTCGAGTTTTCCGAGGCCTTCTGTTTCCGTGCTTCCCGGTGAGTACCATTGCTGGGTCGTATCTAGACGGGTTTGGGTACGCAAGTCCGGTCTGCACTGTTTTTAGGCAGTGTATCTGTACTGTTTAGCAGTATATCAAGTATTCCGAATTTCTGCACTGTTACAGCAGTGTATCCGTACTGTTGAGCAGTACATCTAGTATAGGGGGTAGTCATCTATGTCTTCAATGTTTTTTTTGTGATTCATGTTGTGGTATGAATGTGACTGTTCAAACGTGTATTATTATGTTCCTCGTATAATCTAGCTGTCAGGAGTATTAAGGAATAAGGATCTAGCATTCAGTAATAAGTAAGCAAGATGCCGTTCTTCAACAAGTTAAAACAGATAGGAACTAGGAAAGGGTTACTGGAGGAAGAAATTCCTATCCCCCCTAGGGACACTCCAGGCAATTTTATGTACCAGAAACACGGCATAGATGCCATATTATATCTAGATTTATGGGCCGATTACACCAAACACCTAGACGAAAGACACAGATGGCCTGTTACCGGAACGTGGGATGCCGAGTGCATCATGAGGGTAGAAGAAGCATTATGGAAAAAGAAAGCTAGACAATCTCAGAAGGACGCCATAGAATTTTGGCGTAAGGAATCACGTAAGCGTGCTGACAAAGCGCTCCGTAGAGAGGATAGCCTTAAAGAATCAGATAAAGAACAGGAAAACGAATTAGTTACTGAAGGGATCCGAGTAAAAACAGAACAAATAGACCGAGCCCGAAATAATCTTGTAAACGGTATGTATCTTGCAGCAGATGGCACATCTGAAACTGAATCAGAGATACCGAAAAACTTACCGACACCATTAGTTCCAACTAAAGTAATGCATAAAACAACTAAAGACATATTCCTAAATTCATATCTAGAGGATGTAGCACCAGCTTATACCAATCTGCCTGTTCGTGCCCTGCCTACTGACAGGGATGGGGGTGGCACTGCGCCCCCGGATAATGTTCCGCCGGTACCGCGACAGACATCCTCTGTTCCGACAGCTCCGCCACTTCCCGTACTCAAAACAGACCTACCGAAACCAGTCCTGCCTGATCTTGCTAAACGACAAACTCAGACTCAGATCCAGACTCCGCGGAGAGATAATGCTCAAGCATCCGCCTCAGGAGGTGCGACAGCGGGTCTACAGACCCCGCCACCGACACACAGATTGCATTTAAGGGACACGCAGAATCCTCTCCAGTCTCCCCACTTATCCCGGCTTGACGCATTTAAAGAGAAGATGTCAGTTTGCAGATATGATCCAGTACCCGGAAAAGACGATTTAATGATATTAGCATCACTCCGATTAAGATCTGCCACCGATAGCTTGTTATGCTATGTAGGAATGCAGGAACTTCTCGACAGACTATATAAGTTTATACAGACAGGGAAAGACCCCGACAGTGTCAAAGATGCCATGCATAAACAGAAAGTTGACATTCAAGCACAGATATTACGATTTTCCATAAATTGTGTAATAAGAGAACGAGACAGGCCCGGGACAGATCAAAGTGAATTAGACGCATTAAACAAGTGGGGTCAAAATATAGCCGAAGGAAAGCATGATAGAGGGAATTGCATAGCCAGTATGTCCCAGAAAATTAGAAAGGCAGTATTGACTGCACACCAGGAAGAGAATGATAAAGCTTCCTCCGAGGAGGAAGATGAACATGAAGCACCAGGAAGGTCTACAGATACTATAGCGTACGTAGGTAAGGGAAGTTACCTTAGGAAAAGCATCCGTCCGGAGAGCAAGAGAGTTCTTTTCTCTGCTTTAACAAATCCGAATTCTTCTGAACATCAGTTCCAGGAAACTGATAAAAGGCTTCGAGACCGAGTGGGGTACCATGTACTCAATTCTATGGATGAACAGGAACTAGCCCGATCAGCCGTGTTATGGGCCGAAAACCCAGACATGTATAATGATGACACGTTAGTACAGACATTCCTGAACCTCTCCCCGGAAGAGCAGAAAATAGCAGGTGTGTACATGATTCAGCACCTCCTCATCAAGTTCAGAAATCATCATTCTGATCCAGGTCCCTTACACGAGACATTAGAAGCATTACTCATGGATAGATGGAGAGGTTTTAGTACCAAATTAATACAAATAATTCTAGAACAACGATGTAAGTATAACACCTTCATAAGTCCCGAATATGTTCCCGCCCCGCCTCTAGAAAGAAAAACGTACCACATGCAATGCGGTGGTAGCATTGAAAGTCAGAACCCCTTACGAGAAGTACACCCAGTTATGGGTGAGGACCACCGCTTGAAGCGTGTGTATGTTCACACACCACTGACTAAGTTAGAACTGTTAGAAATGAAGAAATTAGTTCCGTGCCATGATAAAGACCCTGCAGGTTTTCATAGAGAGCTTAAAGATATGTTACTGATGGGAGATTACACGTATGATGATATTATGAAAATGTTAAAAGTACTGTTGCCCACGGGCATTTACGAAAAATTAAAGGAAAAGGATTGGGAGGTAGGAGAGTCAAAGATAGCATGGGCAGAAATAGAAGACGAAGAAAGCAAACGAGTCCCAGGGTTAGGCCTTGGGGATAAGACTAAAGCATTACCAGGTTTAATAGTACAGGTCTTGCCAAGACTATTGACAACAAGAAAGGAAGATTGGGACGCAATCTCGTCCTGTAAACAGAAACAAGATGAAGATACTAGTGACTTTTATTCAAGATTCGAGAAATGTTTCATCATAAATAGTGGTCTAAAAACAAGTAGTGAGTCATATCCGCACCTTTTTGTAACAAAATTAGTAGAGAATGCCCTACCATTAGTCAAAAATAGAGTGTACAAAGTCGAAAGTACTTGGCAGGCAAATACGCCATCTCAGATGTTACAAATGTTACAATATCACCAGAACAGAATTAGGGAAGAACAAGATCAGGAACAGAAACGTATGAAAGACACGAAAATGAAAATGTTAGTAGCTCAGACTATTCCAGCTGACGGTCATAGAAAAGGTGGGGCCCAGAACAATCATTCTGCCGCTCCCGTTAAAGGGACATGTAATTATTGCAAGCAGCCAGGTCACTACGTACATGAATGTCCAGTCCTGAAACATAACATCGAGACAGGTAAAACTAAAGAAAGACCGCGTCCGCCTAGACATGAACAGGGTCATCAACAGACTTCACAGAACGAACAGCCAATGCAGAATACACAGCCTATGCATGATCAGTCCCATACAGTACAGACAGTAGCAGTACCGCAGCCACAGCATGCTCAGACACAGCCCATTGCCGCAACTCGGCAAGTATCACAACAGATGTACCAGTATGCCCAGTCGGCATATCCAGATTATCAGCGTTATACATGAAACAGCCTAGGGAGGGAAAGTGATTTGCCTCTTATTGAAATTCCTGTAGATCAAGAAGGTCCTTATGTACACAGTCACGTATTAGGAAAAGACAGAAAGTTTTTAATTGACACAGGGGCAAGTCGCACTACCATCAGTCACAATGAAGTCCCAGGGGCACCCCTCTCAGGCTCACAGAATGTTTCCCTTGGTTTTTCAGGACAGCCTATTGTAAATGAAGTATCGGAACCAGTACCACTAGCTGTGGGTCCATTATCTCGAGTTACAGATTTGTTGCTTACGAAATCATGTCCAGAAAATCTGTTAGGAATTAAAACACTGAAGGCTCTAGGAGCTATAATATGCTGTTCCCCGGAGGGAGTTAGACTCTTTCTACGGGATTTCAAGGGTCATTATGTTCTACGTGACTTTGATGTCAGATTGAAAAATGTACCAGATCACTTATGGGCAAAAGGCCCAGCTGATGTAGGTTGTATGCATATCACACCATACCGTGTTACACTCAAGACAGGAGTTGTTTTACCCAGAATCAGACAATACAAGTTACCCCCCGATGCTGTAGTGGTTTTACTGAAAATAATTGAAGAGCTTATTGCCCAGGGAGTGGTCGTAGAGACTGACTCCAATATCTGTAATTCACCCATCATTCCAATTCTTAAACGTACAGACCGCAATGCACCGCCAGTATATCGGCTGGTGATTGACCTTCGAGAACTGAACAAATGTATTGTACCACAGTATCCTGTGGTCCCCGATATCTCCTCCCTATTGACTGCTATTGATTCAGAAGCAACGTTCTTTACTGTAATCGATCTCAAGAACGCTTTCTTCAGTGTACCTATTGACCCGGAGAGCCAATATCTCTTCGGATTCAGTTTAAATGGACGAAGTTTCAAATTTTCCCGCGCACCTCAAGGATTTACAGAAAGCCCCAGCATCTATAGTCAAGCACTGAAAAGACAACTAGATTGTATCCAAATGCCAGTTAACACCGCTTTACTGCAATACGTCGATGATCTACTGATCACCGCACGAAGTGAGCCCGAATGTGAACAAGCATCTCTGACAGTTTTGCATTTCCTAGCCGACAAGGGACACAAGGTGTCCCCTTCGAAGCTACAATTCTGTGTTCAGCAAGTTGTGTACTTGGGTCACTTGCTGTCCAAAGTGGGGAGACAGCTCACTCCCGATCGCATTCAGTTAATAGTAAACATGCCACGACCCCAGACACAAAAGGAAGTGCGGGCCTTCATAGGCCTCACCTCGTACTGCAGACAATGGATTCCTCAATATGCATTTCTAGCTAAACCACTCATCCAGTTAACGACACAGGAGGCAGCAACTTCGACTGTCCTCCCTTGGACTCAGGAACATACACAAGCCTTTGAGGAATTAAAGAAAGCTTTATGCCAAGCGCCAGTTTTAGCAACACCATGTTACAGCAAACCGTTTACACTTTTTGTTACAGAACGTGACGGTACAGCGTTGTCTGTCCTCACTCAAGATCAAGCAGGTTCACATAAGCCTTGCGCTTATTTTTCAAGTACATTGGATTCAGTAGCACAGGCACTCCCTGCATGTTTAAAGTCAGTAGCAGCAACAGCGTTAGCAATAAGACAAAGCGACTCAATTGTTTTAGGTCATCAGTTAACAGTACAAGTTCCACATTCTGTAGAGGTTCTGTTAAACAGAACCCAGACTCAGCACTTGACTATAGCACGACTGACAGGTTACGAATTGACATTATTCCAGCCACATATAGAAATCAGACGCTGCAGTATCCTGAACCCAGCAACACTGTTACCTACAGTTATGATAGATCCAGCTCCACATGATTGCATAGAGATCATTAATGCAGTAACAAAGCCCAGACGAGATTCAACAGATGTTCCATTGACAAATCCAGACCTGACACTTTATGTGGATGGTTCGTGCATGAGAACAAGTACAGGAGAGTTAGTGGCCGCGTATGCCGTGACCACTGAAACTGAAGTTAAAGAAACACATCGTATTGATACATTGTCTGCTCAAGCGGCAGAGCTCATCGCTCTGACCCGAGCCTGTATTCTAGCCAAGAACAGAAATGTCAACATATACACTGATTCCCGTTATGCGTTCGGAGTCGTACACGACTTCGGCATGCTCTGGCAAGAAAGAGGTTTTCTGACCTCTCATGGTACAAAGATACAGCATGGTCCTCTCATTCAAGCACTGTTAGAAGCAATACATCTGCCTTCAGCCATATCAGTCATAAAGTGTAAAGCACACACTAAAGCCACAGATTCTGTTTCCCAGGGTAACGACCTGGCAGATCAGACAGCAAAACATACAGCACTGACCGACACTCAGACAACTGACACCACAAAAACAACAGATCCGACAATCTGTATGACAGTCAGAGATCCCACACTAGATGTTATTGACATTCAGACACATGCTACTGCAGAAGAAATAAAGAAATGGATCGAACTAGGAGGGATCCAGACAGATCAAGGTTGGATGACGAAGGGAAAATCTACATGGTTTCTCCCTGACTCTATGGTTCAAGTCATGATTAATACAGCACATAGTCCGGCACATCTAGGAGTGAAAGCAATGTTAGACAGTTTGCAAAATCTCTGGAACAATAAACACTTACGAGCAGCAGCAAAACAGAAAGTGCGTACTTGCATGATCTGTTGTCAGTTCAATCCAGGTAAAAGCGTCCCTGTAGAGCAAGGTGGATTTCATCCTCCCGATCACCCTTTTGAAGTCCTCCAGATGGATTATATCCAGATGGACCGTTGTCGAGGATTTAAATATGTTCTCGTAGTTGTCTGTGCTCTGTCCCGCTGGACCGAAGCATACCCAGTCCCAGATTACACTGCTCCGACCACTGCCAAACAGTTGGTTCGTGAATTTTTCCCACGATACGGCATGCCTCGTGTCGTGTACTCAGATAACGGTCAGCCATTCTCATCCAAATTAATGAAACAAGTTTCCTTGTTACTGGGATACCAGTGGAAGTTCCATTGTGTCCGACACCCAGAAGCCGCAGGCCTTGTTGAGAGGCATAACCAGACATTAAAGATCCGCCTTGCCAAAATATGTCAGGAAAAAGGAGTCGACTGGATAGTCGCCCTGCCAGTGGCACTATTCTATATGAGAATGGTCGCCCATTCGAGATCAGGGCTATCCCCGTACGAGGTGGTCTTTGGAAGACCACCGAATATGTGGGGGACGCCCATTCCTAAAAGGATTACTGATGTTGATTCTAATATGTTGACAGATTACCTTGCCTCCTTGATGTCTGCACTCCAATCATGTCGTTCACAGGTTGCCGCAGCCTTCCCTGACAACACTGATGTGAAGCAGCATGACGTCCGCCCCGGGGATACTGTCCTCGTCCGCAACTTCGACAGGAAAAGTCCGTTGGAGCCCCGCTGGAAGTCTCCGAAGACCGTTCTTCTGACTACAAGGACCGCCGTCAAATTGGAAGGCAGAAAGGGGTGGGTCCACCTAAGCCATATCAAAACATTCCCAGGACTGAAACCGGAACAAGACACACCCACCTCCACCAAAGACTGTGATAACAAAGACTTTACCGAATCGAAACGAGAAAAAACTCCTCAAGAACAATACCGCATGAAATTACGATCTAGCAAGTCAGACAGTTTAATTGTTTAAGTCCTCCCCTAGGTGAATCGGTTAAATAGTTTCTGACATGTATCCCCTAGATCGAGTTAGAGAGAGAGAAGCAAAGAAAAGTACATATTGCAAATCACTCCGTAGTCACTGCATAGTGACACTAATCATCATGTTTATTCTCAGTGTCTTAATTATTATTGCTAGTATCTTGTTACCTATCTATTATCCTATTTTCAAGCGTGAACAATCTGCTTACAATGTCTCTGCTGAACACACTTTTAGTGAGTTACCTCCTCATGAGCTTTCCTACAGACTCGCGCTGCGCAACAATACATTCATTAGTATGTTACACCATTCTCATCAAATTAACAATGCTACAAATTGCTGGATATGTGGCCGACTCCCTCCCTACCAGAATTATAAGGGAGCCCTGCCTCTCTTTCCTTACCCGTTCTCTCACAATGGCTCCTGCGGAGCATGGTTCAAAATAATTAATTCTTTAGACCCTGACATTGCTGTTTTCGATGGGGGTTGGGTTTGGGGAAACCTGAACTTGGTCCTACTAGACGTCTGTTACCCAGATAAGGAGGGACTTCCCACTAGAATAGGAACTGATCTAGAAAATGAAGTGTATGGATTAGGTAATTATACAATTAGCCTTATGATTCTTACTGTCGAATCCGAAGACACGCCAGTTCTACCTATTATGTCAGTACTGCCAGTCACTGGTGAATTATGTATCAAGAAGAAAGGTTCAGTACACTTAGGTCATAGTAAATGCACTACTGTGGTCGAATTCAGAGATCATGGAAAATCATCTTTCAAAGCTGTCAGTCATTCTTACTTTGTTTGTGGTCATACCGCATACATACGTCTACCTCCAGATTGGGATGGTACCTGCTACATTGCATTCCTTCTGCCACCTGTTTTTCTAGCTCCTCCTGATTACCATAGAAATAGCAATCTAGTAAAGAATAGACCCAGAAGAGATGTCCCACTTGTCGACTACACAGAAACGGCATGGGAACAGTACACCGATTTTAATAAAGGATTCTTTTTCTTTTTAGGACCTGTCCAGAATAGTAAATTAATACGCAGATTAACTAGAACACTTGAAGCAGTAGTAAATGAAACTGCCTACGCCCTAGGTAACTTAACAGAAGAGCAGTCCGCTATGCGGGTTGTTGTCCTTCAGAATCGTCTTGTAATTGACGTCATCTTGGCAGATAGAGGTGGAGCCTGTAAGGTCATCGGGTCAAGCTGCTGTGTTTTCATTCCACAAAATGCACCATCTGTATATCAAGCTATCACCCGTCTTCATAATATTGCAAATCAGATACATCAGAATCCAGGCACCTGGACTTGGTCCGGTTGGTTCTGGACAACGTTAACAGCTTGGGGATGGAAGATCCTATCCTTTCTAGGCATTGGCCTAGTCCTAGTATTCAGTTGCTGCCTGTGCCTGCAGTGCGGGCCAGCGATTTGTGGACTGTGTGCCACCTCTTGTATTGAACATTCCAGTTTTCACTCAAAACGTAACCAAAAGAAAGAAGAACAAATGATGTTACAAGAACAGACTGATCGATTCATGAGGATCGATATTTCATGAAGGGTCCGTAGGGAACAAGGAGGGAATGAGGAAAATTAAATTTTGGCCATGTTGTGTTCCCTAGCGCGTACCCCACCGACTCCATGTACCAGCTTAAAGTGCATGTAACTTCCCTCCTGTGCCAGCTATGAAGACGCAAATACATTTGCGTCCACCGTTAACTTGTCCTCTTTCAGATCCACCATGAATGGATTATGTAGTCCGTTCCTAAGTATGCTATGCCACCGTCTTTTTGTAGTACACTTTTCATGTATTCCTGCTCTAGCAAGAGTAGGCCCTGAATTCCTGCCATCTGAACCTCTTTTGTGGCTCCTGACTCTGCCCAGGCTACCTCTGTACTCTTGAACTCTGTCCTACTTTCAGCGCGGCCCCTCGCGCTCAGCTCAAGCCTGCTTTCTGCCAAGACTGACTATAACCTTCGAGTTATCTGTTCTGCTCCCCGAGAATACATTCCTGCCTACTAGATCCTGTAAACATCCTCTCCAGCTGCAGAGCCAAAAGGCCGACCTGTCTTAATGCCAGTAATTCATAGCCTCTGTTGCCATGCTTCCATGGAAGGCCCCGTGCCCCACGCTTCACATGTAGACACTTAGGCGCTTATACACGCATCCACAGTTAGCATAGAATAGCTTCTGCCCTAGAGACCTTTCCGCCCAGATAATATAGTTCCTAAACACCAGATATCAGATATGATAGAAGCACAAGTTGATCTGACATGCCAGACTTCTGTCTCTTTCCGTCAGTGTAAATGTCAAGTCCCCTGCACCCCGTCAATCACACGTCATGCAGCTGCGCGCGCATCCAAGTTTCCGATTTCTGCTGACATTGCAACATTCTGTTAGCACCACCCCTTGGTGCCACCCACTTGCGTCACCTATCAGTGACGTTTCTAGCACACACCTCTGGTTCACGCCTAGTTTACGCCTCTTGATGATGTACTAGTACCACGTGTATACTGTTATCTTGTCTTCTCTCAGCTGTTACGCCTCTTACATTGATTCCTATGGTGTAAATCAAGTATATAAGCTATGTATTATCAATAAAGTGCGGCGCGCTCATCTATCCCTTCTGACACCCCTGTGGTGGTCAGAACATGATATCCTGATTCCTTTATGAGGAATAAAACCCTTAGAAACTCTAACACCACGGACTCTGTTTTCTTTCATTCTGATTGAGTTATCATTGATTAAGTACTTACCTGCATAGAAATTAAGAGAGTAAATTAATTATTTACGTCAAGGTTGCGGGTCATCGATCGTTTAGCATGAAAAATCGAATGTTCTCGCATATACATTAATTTACTCTAAATGTTCTTTATATCTCTTCCCGCAGTGAATAAACCCGTTTTAAGCCCTCGAAGTGGGCATTTAGGTCCTTTTAAGTCACTTTTACCCATCCGCCAATTCTTGAGTTTTGGCCCCCTAGAAGCCTGAAAATGACTATAAAGATGCTCATTTTAGCTCCAAAAGTGATGATCCATATCTGAAAGTCAAAATTAGTTGAAAGATGGAAATGTTTTAAAACGGACCATTTAGGTCATCTCGGAGCAATTTCATCAGGTCGGGTCATCGATCGTTTAGCATGAAAAATCGAACGTTCTCGCATATACATTAATTTACTCTAAATGTTCTTTATATCTCTTCCCGCAGTGAATAAACCCGTTTTAAGCCCTCGAAGTGAGCATTTGGGTCCTTTTAAGTCACTTTTACCCTTCCGCCTATTCTTGAGTTTTGGCTCCCTAGAAGCATGAAAATTACTATAAAGATGCTCATTTTAGCTCCAAAAGTGATGATCCACATCTGAAAGTCAAAATTAGTTGAAAGATGGACATTTTTTAAACGGACCATTTCGGTCATCTCGGAGCAATTTCATCAGGTCGCGGGTCATCGATCGTTTAGCATGAAAAATCGAACGTTCTCGCATGAACATTAATTTATTCTAAATGTTGTTTATATCTCTTCCCGCAGTGAATAAACCCGTTTTAAGCCCTCGAAGTGGGCATTTGGGTCCTTTTAAGTCACTTTTACCCTTCCGCCAATTCTTGAGTTTTGGCTCCCTAGAAGCATGAAAATGACTATAAAGATGCTCATTTTAGCTCCAAAAGTGATGATCCACATCTGAAAGTCAAAATTAGTTGAAAGATGGAAATTTTTAAAACGGACCATTTCGGTCATCTCGGAGCAATTTCATCAGGTCGCGGGTCATCGATCGTTTAGCATGAAAAATCGAACGTTCTCGCAAATACATTAATTTACTCTAAATGTTCTTTATATCTCTTCCCGCAGTGAATAAACCCGTTTTAAGCCCTCGAAGTGGGCATTTGGGTCCTTTTAAGTCACTTTTACCCATCCGCCAATTCTTGAGTTTTGGCCCCCTAGAAGCCTGAAAATGACTATAAAGATGCTCATTTTAGCTCCAAAAGTGATGATCCACATCTGAAAGTCAAAATTAGTTGAAAGATGGAAATATTTAAAACGGACCATTTAGGTCATCTCGGAGCAATTTCATCAGGTCGCGGGTCATCGATCGTTTAGCAGGAAAAATCGAACTTTCTTGCATGAACATTAATTTATTCTAAATGTTGTTTATATCTCTTCCCGCAGTGAATAAACCCGTTTTAAGCCCTCGAAGTGGGCAGTTGGGTCCTTTTAAGTCACTTTTACCCTTCCGCCAATTCTTGAGTTTTGGCCCCCTAGAAGCCTGAAAATGACTATAAAGATGCTCATTTTAGCTCCAAAAGTGATGATCCACATCTGAAAGTCAAAATTAGTTAAAAGATGGAAATTTTTAAAACGGACCATTTTGGTCATCTCGGAGCAATTTCATCAGGTCGCGGGTCATCGATCGTTTAGCATGAAAAATCGAACGTTCTCGCATGAACATTAATTTATTCTAAATGTTGTTTATATCTCTTCCCGCAGTGAATAAACCCATTTTAAGCCCTCGAAGTGGGCATTTGGGTCCTTTTAAGTCACTTTTACCTTTCCGCCAATTCTTGAGTTTTGGCTCCCTAGAAGCATGAAAATGACTATAAAGATGCTCATTTTAGCTCCAAAAGTGATGATCCACATCTGAAAGTCAAAATTAGTTGAAAGATGGAAATTTTTAAAACGGACCATTTCGGTCATCTCGGAGCAATTTCATCAGGTCGCGGGTCATCGATCGTTTAGCATGAAAAATCGAATGTTCTCGCATATACATTAATTTACTCTAAATGTTCTTTATATCTCTTCCCGCAGTGAATAAACCCGTTTTAAGCCCTCGAAGTGGGCATTTAGGTCCTTTTAAGTCACTTTTACCCATCCGCCAATTCTTGAGTTTTGGCCCCCTAGAAGCCTGAAAATGACTATAAAGATGCTCATTTTAGCTCCAAAAGTGATGATCCATATCTGAAAGTCAAAATTAGTTGAAAGATGGAAATTTTTTAAAACGGACCATTTAGGTCATCTCGGAGCAATTTCATCAGGTCGGGTCATCGATCGTTTAGCATGAAAAATCGAACGTTCTCGCATATACATTAATTTACTCTAAATGTTCTTTATATCTCTTCCCGCAGTGAATAAACCCGTTTTAAGCCCTCGAAGTGAGCATTTGGGTCCTTTTAAGTCACTTTTACCCTTCCGCCTATTCTTGAGTTTTGGCTCCCTAGAAGCATGAAAATTACTATAAAGATGCTCATTTTAGCTCCAAAAGTGATGATCCACATCTGAAAGTCAAAATTAGTTGAAAGATGGAAATTTTTAAAATGGACCATTTCGGTCATCTAGGAGCAAGTTCATCAGGTCGCGGGTCATCGATCGTTTAGCATGAAAAATTGAACGTTCTCGCATGAACATTAATTTACTCTAAATATTGTTTATATCTCTTCCCGCAGTGAATAAACCCGTTTTAAGCCCTCGAAGTGGTCATTTGGGTCCTTTTAAGTCACTTTTAACCATCCTCCAATTCTTGAGTTTTGGCTCCCTAGAAGCCTGAAAATGACTATAAAGATGCTCATTTTAGCTCCAAAAGTGATGATCCACATCTGAAAGTCAAAATTAGTTGAAAAATGGAAATATTTAAAACGGACCATTTAGGTCATCTCGGAGGAATTTCATCAGGTCGCGGGTCATCGATCGTTTAGCATGAAAAATCGAACTTTCTTGCATGAACATTTATTTACTCTAAATGTTGTTTATATCTCTTCCCGCAGTGAATAACCCCGTTTTAAGCCCTCGAAGTGGGCAGTTGCGTCCTTTTAAGTCACTTTTACCCTTCCGCCAATTCTTGAGTTTTGGCCCCCTAGAAGCCTGAAAATGACTATAAAGATGCTCATTTTAGCTCCAAAAGTGATGATCCACATCTGAAAGTCAAAATTAGTTAAAAGATGGAAATTTTTAAAACGGACCATTTTGGTCATCTCGGAGCAATTTCATCAGGTCGCGGGTCATCGATCGTTTAGCATGAAAAATCGAACGTTCTCGCATGAACATTAATTTATTCTAAATGTTGTTTATATCTCTTCCCGCAGTGAATAAACCCATTTTAAGCCCTCGAAGTGGGCATTTGGGTCCTTTTAAGTCACTTTTACCTTTCCGCCAATTCTTGAGTTTTGGCTCCCTAGAAGCATGAAAATGACTATAAAGATGCTCATTTTAGCTCCAAAAGTGATGATCCACATCTGAAAGTCAAAATTAGTTGAAAGATGGAAATTTTTAAAACGGACCATTTCGGTCATCTCGGAGCAATTTCATCAGGTCGCGGGTCATCGATCGTTTAGCATGAAAAATCGAATGTTCTCGCATATACATTAATTTACTCTAAATGTTCTTTATATCTCTTCCCGCAGTGAATAAACCCGTTTTAAGCCCTCGAAGTGGGCATTTAGGTCCTTTTAAGTCACTTTTACCCATCCGCCAATTCTTGAGTTTTGGCCCCCTAGAAGCCTGAAAATGACTATAAAGATGCTCATTTTAGCTCCAAAAGTGATGATCCATATCTGAAAGTCAAAATTAGTTGAAAGATGGAAATTTTTTAAAACGGACCATTTAGGTCATCTCGGAGCAATTTCATCAGGTCGGGTCATCGATCGTTTAGCATGAAAAATCGAACGTTCTCGCATATACATTAATTTACTCTAAATGTTCTTTATATCTCTTCCCGCAGTGAATAAACCCGTTTTAAGCCCTCGAAGTGGGCATTTGGGTCCTTTTAAGTCACTTTTACCCTTCCGCCTATTCTTGAGTTTTGGCTCCCTAGAAGCATGAAAATTACTATAAAGATGCTCGTTTTAGCTCCAAAAGTGATGATCCACATCTGAAAGTCAAAATTAGTTGAAAGATGGAAATTTTTAAAATGGACCATTTCGGTCATCTAGGAGCAATTTCATCAGGTCGCGGGTCATCGATCGTTTAGCATGAAAAATCGAACGTTCTCGCATGAACATTAATTTACTCTAAATGTTGTTTATATCTCTTCCCGCAGTGAATAAACCCGTTTTAAGCCCTCGAAGTGGGCATTTGGGTCCTTTTAAGTCACTTTTACCCATCCGCTAATTCTTGAGTTTTGGCTCCCTAGAAGCCTGAAAATGACTATAAAGATGCTCATTTTAGCTCCAAAAGTGATGATCCACATCTGAAAGTCAAAATTAGTTGAAAGATGGAAATATTTAAAACGGACCATTTAGGTCATCTCGGAGGAATTTCATCAGGTCGCGGGTCATCGATCGTTTAGCATGAAAAATCGAACGTTCTCGCATGAACATTAATTTACTCTAAATGTTGTTTATATCTCTTCCCGCAGTGAATAACCCCGTTTTAAGCCCTCGAAGTGGGCATTTGGGTCCTTTTAAGTCACTTTTACCCATCCGCCAATTCTTGAGTTTTGGCCCCCTAGAAGCCTGAAAATGACTATAAAGATGCTCATTTTAGCTCCAAAAGTGATGATCCACATCTGAAAGTCAAAATTAGTTGAAAGATGGAAATATTTAAAACGGACCATTTAGGTCATCTCGGAGCAATTTCATCAGGTCGCGGGTCATCGATCGTTTAGCAGGAAAAATCGAACTTTCTTGCATGAACATTAATTTATTCTAAATGTTGTTTATATCTCTTCCCGCAGTGAATAAACCCGTTTTAAGCCCTCGAAGTGGGCAGTTGGGTCCTTTTAAGTCACTTTTACCCTTCCGCCAATTCTTGAGTTTTGGCCCCCTAGAAGCCTGAAAATGACTATAAAGATGCTCATTTTAGCTCCAAAAGTGATGATCCACATCTGAAAGTCAAAATTAGTTAAAAGATGGAAATTTTTAAAACGGACCATTTTGGTCATCTCGGAGCAATTTCATCAGGTCGCGGGTCATCGATCGTTTAGCATGAAAAATCGAACGTTCTCGCATGAACATTAATTTATTCTAAATGTTGTTTATATCTCTTCCCGCAGTGAATAGACCCATTTTAAGCCCTCGAAGTGGGCATTTGGGTCCTTTTAAGTCACTTTTACCTTTCCGCCAATTCTTGAGTTTTGGCTCCCTAGAAGCATGAAAATGACTATAAAGATGCTCATTTTAGCTCCAAAAGTGATGATCCACATCTGAAAGTCAAAATTAGTTGAAAGATGGAAATTTTTAAAACGGACCATTTCGGTCATCTCGGAGCAATTTCATCAGGTCGCGGGTCATCGATCGTTTAGCATGAAAAATCGAATGTTCTCGCATATACATTAATTTACTCTAAATGTTCTTTATATCTCTTCCCGCAGTGAATAAACCCGTTTTAAGCCCTCGAAGTGGGCATTTAGGTCCTTTTAAGTCACTTTTACCCATCCGCCAATTCTTGAGTTTTGGCCCCCTAGAAGCCTGAAAATGACTATAAAGATGCTCATTTTAGCTCCAAAAGTGATGATCCATATCTGAAAGTCAAAATTAGTTGAAAGATGGAAATTTTTTAAAACGGACCATTTAGGTCATCTCGGAGCAATTTCATCAGGTCGGGTCATCGATCGTTTAGCATGAAAAATCGAACGTTCTCGCATATACATTAATTTACTCTAAATGTTCTTTATATCTCTTCCCGCAGTGAATAAACCCGTTTTAAGCCCTCGAAGTGGGCATTTGGGTCCTTTTAAGTCACTTTTACCCTTCCGCCTATTCTTGAGTTTTGGCTCCCTAGAAGCATGAAAATTACTATAAAGATGCTCGTTTTAGCTCCAAAAGTGATGATCCACATCTGAAAGTCAAAATTAGTTGAAAGATGGAAATTTTTAAAATGGACCATTTCGGTCATCTAGGAGCAATTTCATCAGGTTGCGGGTCATCGATCGTTTAGCATGAAAAATCGAACGTTCTCGCATGAACATTAATTTACTCTAAATGTTGTTTATATCTCTTCCCGCAGTGAATAAACCCGTTTTAAGCCCTCGAAGTGGGCATTTGGGTCCTTTTAAGTCACTTTTACCCATCCGCCAATTCTTGAGTTTTGGCTCCCTAGAAGCCTGAAAATGACTATAAAGATGCTCATTTTAGCTCCAAAAGTGATGATCCACATCTGAAAGTCAAAATTAGTTGAAAGATGGAAATATTTAAAACGGACCATTTAGGTCATCTCGGAGGAATTTCATCAGGTCGCGGGTCATCGATCGTTTAGCATGAAAAATCGAACGTTCTCGCATGAACATTAATTTACTCTAAATGTTGTTTATATCTCTTCCCGCAGTGAATAACCCCGTTTTAAGCCCTCGAAGTGGGCATTTGGGTCCTTTTAAGTCACTTTTACCCTTCCGCCAATTCTTGAGTTTTGGCTCCCTAGAAGCATGAAAATGACTATAAAGATGCTCATTTTAGCTCCAAAAGTGATTATCCACATCTGAAAGTCAAAATTAGTTAAAAGATGGAAATTTTTAAAACGGACGATTTTGGTCATCTCGGAGCAATTTCATCAGGTCGCGGGTCATCGATCGTTTAGCATGAAAAATCGAACGTTCTCGCAAATACATTAATTTACTCTAAATGTTCTTTATATCTCTTCCCGCAGTGAATAAACCCGTTTTAAGCCCTCGAAGTGGGCATTTGGGTCCTTTTAAGTCACTTTTACCCATCCGCCAATTCTTGAGTTTTGGCCCCCTAGAAGCCTGAAAATGACTATAAAGATGCTCATTTTAGCTCCAAAAGTGATGATCCACATCTGAAAGTCAAAATTAGTTGAAAGATGGAAATATTTAAAACGGACCATTTAGGTCATCTCGGAGCAATTTCATCAGGTCGCGGGTCATCGATCGTTTAGCAGGAAAAATCGAACTTTCTTGCATGAACATTAATTTATTCTAAATGTTGTTTATATCTCTTCCCGCAGTGAATAAACCCGTTTTAAGCCCTCGAAGTGGGCATTTGGGTCCTTTTAAGTCACTTTTACCTTTCCGCCAATTCTTGAGTTTTGGCTCCCTAGAAGCATGAAAATGACTATAAAGATGCTCATTTTAGCTCCAAAAGTGATGATCCACATCTGAAAGTCAAAATTAGTTGAAAGATGGAAATTTTTAAAACGGACCATTTCGGTCATCTCGGAGCAATTTCATCAGGTCGCGGGTCATCGATCGTTTAGCATGAAAAATCGAATGTTCTCGCATATACATTAATTTACTCTAAATGTTCTTTATATCTCTTCCCGCAGTGAATAAACCCGTTTTAAGCCCTCGAAGTGGGCATTTAGGTCCTTTTAAGTCACTTTTACCCATCCGCCAATTCTTGAGTTTTGGCCCCCTAGAAGCCTGAAAATGACTATAAAGATGCTCATTTTAGCTCCAAAAGTGATGATCCATATCTGAAAGTCAAAATTAGTTGAAAGATGGAAATTTTTTAAAACGGACCATTTAGGTCATCTCGGAGCAATTTCATCAGGTCGGGTCATCGATCGTTTAGCATGAAAAATCGAACGTTCTCGCATATACATTAATTTACTCTAAATGTTCTTTATATCTCTTCCCGCAGTGAATAAACCCGTTTTAAGCCCTCGAAGTGAGCATTTGGGTCCTTTTAAGTCACTTTTACCCTTCCGCCTATTCTTGAGTTTTGGCTCCCTAGAAGCATGAAAATTACTATAAAGATGCTCATTTTAGCTCCAAAAGTGATGATCCACATCTGAAAGTCAAAATTAGTTGAAAGATGGAAATTTTTTAAAACGGACCATTTAGGTCATCTCGGAGCAATTTCATCAGGTCGGGTCATCGATCGTTTAGCATGAAAAATCGAACGTTCTCGCATATACATTAATTTACTCTAAATGTTCTTTATATCTCTTCCCGCAGTGAATAAACCCGTTTTAAGCCCTCGAAGTGAGCATTTGGGTCCTTTTAAGTCACTTTTACCCTTCCGCCTATTCTTGAGTTTTGGCTCCCTAGAAGCATGAAAATTACTATAAAGATGCTCATTTTAGCTCCAAAAGTGATGATCCACATCTGAAAGTCAAAATTAGTTGAAAGATGGACATTTTTTAAACGGACCATTTCGGTCATCTCGGAGCAATTTCATCAGGTCGCGGGTCATCGATCGTTTAGCATGAAAAATCGAACGTTCTCGCATGAACATTAATTTATTCTAAATGTTGTTTATATCTCTTCCCGCAGTGAATAAACCCGTTTTAAGCCCTCGAAGTGGGCATTTGGGTCCTTTTAAGTCACTTTTACCCTTCCGCCAATTCTTGAGTTTTGGCTCCCTAGAAGCATGAAAATGACTATAAAGATGCTCATTTTAGCTCCAAAAGTGATGATCCACATCTGAAAGTCAAAATTAGTTGAAAGATGGAAATTTTTAAAACGGACCATTTCGGTCATCTCGGAGCAATTTCATCAGGTCGCGGGTCATCGATCGTTTAGCATGAAAAATCGAACGTTCTCGCAAATACATTAATTTACTCTAAATGTTCTTTATATCTCTTCCCGCAGTGAATAAACCCGTTTTAAGCCCTCGAAGTGGGCATTTGGGTCCTTTTAAGTCACTTTTACCCATCCGCCAATTCTTGAGTTTTGGCCCCCTAGAAGCCTGAAAATGACTATAAAGATGCTCATTTTAGCTCCAAAAGTGATGATCCACATCTGAAAGTCAAAATTAGTTGAAAGATGGAAATATTTAAAACGGACCATTTAGGTCATCTGGGAGCAATTTCATCAGGTCGCGGGTCATCGATCGTTTAGCATGAAAAATCGAACGTTCTCGCATGAACATTAATTTATTCTAAATGTTGTTTATATCTCTTCCCGCAGTGAATAAACCCGTTTTAAGCCCTCGAAGTGGGCATTTGGGTCCTTTTAAGTCACTTTTACCCTTCCGCCTATTCTTGAGTTTTGGCTCCCTAGAAGCATGAAAATTACTATAAAGATGCTCATTTTAGCTCCAAAAGTGATGATCCACATCTGAAAGTCAAAATTAGTTGAAAGATGGAAATTTTTAAAATGGACCATTTCGGTCATCTAGGAGCAAGTTCATCAGGTCGCGGGTCATCGATCGTTTAGCATGAAAAATCGAACGTTCTCGCATGAACATTAATTTACTCTAAATGTTGTTTATATCTCTTCCCGCGGTGAATAAACCCGTTTTAAGCCCTCGAAGTGGTCATTTGGGTCCTTTTAAGTCACTTTTAACCATCCTCCAATTCTTGAGTTTTGGCTCCCTAGAAGCCTGAAAATGACTATAAAGATGCTCATTTTAGCTCCAAAAGTGATGATCCACATCTGAAAGTCAAAATTAGTTGAAAAATGGAAATATTTAAAACGGACCATTTAGGTCATCTCGGAGGAATTTCATCAGGTCGCGGGTCATCGATCGTTTAGCATGAAAAATCGAACTTTCTTGCATGAACATTTATTTACTCTAAATGTTGTTTATATCTCTTCCCGCAGTGAATAACCCCGTTTTAAGCCCTCGAAGTGGGCAGTTGGGTCCTTTTAAGTCACTTTTACCCTTCCGCCAATTCTTGAGTTTTGGCCCCCTAGAAGCCTGAAAATGACTATAAAGATGCTCATTTTAGCTCCAAAAGTGATGATCCACATCTGAAAGTCAAAATTAGTTAAAAGATGGAAATTTTTAAAACGGACCATTTTGGTCATCTCGGAGCAATTTCATCAGGTCGCGGGTCATCGATCGTTTAGCATGAAAAATCGAACGTTCTCGCATGAACATTAATTTATTCTAAATGTTGTTTATATCTCTTCCCGCAGTGAATAAACCCATTTTAAGCCCTCGAAGTGGGCATTTGGGTCCTTTTAAGTCACTTTTACCTTTCCGCCAATTCTTGAGTTTTGGCTCCCTAGAAGCATGAAAATGACTATAAAGATGCTCATTTTAGCTCCAAAAGTGATGATCCACATCTGAAAGTCAAAATTAGTTGAAAGATGGAAATTTTTAAAACGGACCATTTCGGTCATCTCGGAGCAATTTCATCAGGTCGCGGGTCATCGATCGTTTAGCATGAAAAATCGAATGTTCTCGCATATACATTAATTTACTCTAAATGTTCTTTATATCTCTTCCCGCAGTGAATAAACCCGTTTTAAGCCCTCGAAGTGGGCATTTAGGTCCTTTTAAGTCACTTTTACCCATCCGCCAATTCTTGAGTTTTGGCCCCCTAGAAGCCTGAAAATGACTATAAAGATGCTCATTTTAGCTCCAAAAGTGATGATCCATATCTGAAAGTCAAAATTAGTTGAAAGATGGAAATTTTTTAAAACGGACCATTTAGGTCATCTCGGAGCAATTTCATCAGGTCGGGTCATCGATCGTTTAGCATGAAAAATCGAACGTTCTCGCATATACATTAATTTACTCTAAATGTTCTTTATATCTCTTCCCGCAGTGAATAAACCCGTTTTAAGCCCTCGAAGTGGGCATTTGGGTCCTTTTAAGTCACTTTTACCCTTCCGCCTATTCTTGAGTTTTGGCTCCCTAGAAGCATGAAAATTACTATAAAGATGCTCGTTTTAGCTCCAAAAGTGATGATCCACATCTGAAAGTCAAAATTAGTTGAAAGATGGAAATTTTTAAAATGGACCATTTCGGTCATCTAGGAGCAATTTCATCAGGTCGCGGGTCATCGATCGTTTAGCATGAAAAATCGAACGTTCTCGCATGAACATTAATTTACTCTAAATGTTGTTTATATCTCTTCCCGCAGTGAATAAACCCGTTTTAAGCCCTCGAAGTGGGCATTTGGGTCCTTTTAAGTCACTTTTACCCATCCGCCAATTCTTGAGTTTTGGCTCCCTAGAAGCCTGAAAATGACTATAAAGATGCTCATTTTAGCTCCAAAAGTGATGATCCACATCTGAAAGTCAAAATTAGTTGAAAGATGGAAATATTTAAAACGGACCATTTAGGTCATCTCGGAGGAATTTCATCAGGTCGCGGGTCATCGATCGTTTAGCATGAAAAATCGAACGTTCTCGCATGAACATTAATTTACTCTAAATGTTGTTTATATCTCTTCCCGCAGTGAATAACCCCGTTTTAAGCCCTCGAAGTGGGCATTTGGGTCCTTTTAAGTCACTTTTACCCATCCGCCAATTCTTGAGTTTTGGCCCCCTAGAAGCCTGAAAATGACTATAAAGATGCTCATTTTAGCTCCAAAAGTGATGATCCACATCTGAAAGTCAAAATTAGTTGAAAGATGGAAATATTTAAAACGGACCATTTAGGTCATCTCGGAGCAATTTCATCAGGTCGCGGGTCATCGATCGTTTAGCAGGAAAAATCGAACTTTCTTGCATGAACATTAATTTATTCTAAATGTTGTTTATATCTCTTCCCGCAGTGAATAAACCCGTTTTAAGCCCTCGAAGTGGGCAGTTGGGTCCTTTTAAGTCACTTTTACCCTTCCGCCAATTCTTGAGTTTTGGCCCCCTAGAAGCCTGAAAATGACTATAAAGATGCTCATTTTAGCTCCAAAAGTGATGATCCACATCTGAAAGTCAAAATTAGTTAAAAGATGGAAATTTTTAAAACGGACCATTTTGGTCATCTCGGAGCAATTTCATCAGGTCGCGGGTCATCGATCGTTTAGCATGAAAAATCGAACGTTCTCGCATGAACATTAATTTATTCTAAATGTTGTTTATATCTCTTCCCGCAGTGAATAGACCCATTTTAAGCCCTCGAAGTGGGCATTTGGGTCCTTTTAAGTCACTTTTACCTTTCCGCCAATTCTTGAGTTTTGGCTCCCTAGAAGCATGAAAATGACTATAAAGATGCTCATTTTAGCTCCAAAAGTGATGATCCACATCTGAAAGTCAAAATTAGTTGAAAGATGGAAATTTTTAAAACGGACCATTTCGGTCATCTCGGAGCAATTTCATCAGGTCGCGGGTCATCGATCGTTTAGCATGAAAAATCGAATGTTCTCGCATATACATTAATTTACTCTAAATGTTCTTTATATCTCTTCCCGCAGTGAATAAACCCGTTTTAAGCCCTCGAAGTGGGCATTTAGGTCCTTTTAAGTCACTTTTACCCATCCGCCAATTCTTGAGTTTTGGCCCCCTAGAAGCCTGAAAATGACTATAAAGATGCTCATTTTAGCTCCAAAAGTGATGATCCATATCTGAAAGTCAAAATTAGTTGAAAGATGGAAATTTTTTAAAACGGACCATTTAGGTCATCTCGGAGCAATTTCATCAGGTCGGGTCATCGATCGTTTAGCATGAAAAATCGAACGTTCTCGCATATACATTAATTTACTCTAAATGTTCTTTATATCTCTTCCCGCAGTGAATAAACCCGTTTTAAGCCCTCGAAGTGGGCATTTGGGTCCTTTTAAGTCACTTTTACCCTTCCGCCTATTCTTGAGTTTTGGCTCCCTAGAAGCATGAAAATTACTATAAAGATGCTCGTTTTAGCTCCAAAAGTGATGATCCACATCTGAAAGTCAAAATTAGTTGAAAGATGGAAATTTTTAAAATGGACCATTTCGGTCATCTAGGAGCAATTTCATCAGGTCGCGGGTCATCGATCGTTTAGCATGAAAAATCGAACGTTCTCGCATGAACATTAATTTACTCTAAATGTTGTTTATATCTCTTCCCGCAGTGAATAAACCCGTTTTAAGCCCTCGAAGTGGGCATTTGGGTCCTTTTAAGTCACTTTTACCCATCCGCCAATTCTTGAGTTTTGGCTCCCTAGAAGCCTGAAAATGACTATAAAGATGCTCATTTTAGCTCCAAAAGTGATGATCCACATCTGAAAGTCAAAATTAGTTGAAAGATGGAAATATTTAAAACGGACCATTTAGGTCATCTCGGAGGAATTTCATCAGGTCGCGGGTCATCGATCGTTTAGCATGAAAAATCGAACGTTCTCGCATGAACATTAATTTACTCTAAATGTTGTTTATATCTCTTCCCGCAGTGAATAACCCCGTTTTAAGCCCTCGAAGTGGGCATTTGGGTCCTTTTAAGTCACTTTTACCCTTCCGCCAATTCTTGAGTTTTGGCTCCCTAGAAGCATGAAAATGACTATAAAGATGCTCATTTTAGCTCCAAAAGTGATTATCCACATCTGAAAGTCAAAATTAGTTAAAAGATGGAAATTTTTAAAACGGACGATTTTGGTCATCTCGGAGCAATTTCATCAGGTCGCGGGTCATCGATCGTTTAGCATGAAAAATCGAACGTTCTCGCAAATACATTAATTTACTCTAAATGTTCTTTATATCTCTTCCCGCAGTGAATAAACCCGTTTTAAGCCCTCGAAGTGGGCATTTGGGTCCTTTTAAGTCACTTTTACCCATCCGCCAATTCTTGAGTTTTGGCCCCCTAGAAGCCTGAAAATGACTATAAAGATGCTCATTTTAGCTCCAAAAGTGATGATCCACATCTGAAAGTCAAAATTAGTTGAAAGATGGAAATATTTAAAACGGACCATTTAGGTCATCTCGGAGCAATTTCATCAGGTCGCGGGTCATCGATCGTTTAGCAGGAAAAATCGAACTTTCTTGCATGAACATTAATTTATTCTAAATGTTGTTTATATCTCTTCCCGCAGTGAATAAACCCGTTTTAAGCCCTCGAAGTGGGCAGTTGGGTCCTTTTAAGTCACTTTTACCCTTCCGCCAATTCTTGAGTTTTGGCCCCCTAGAAGCCTGAAAATGACTATAAAGATGCTCATTTTAGCTCCAAAAGTGATGATCCACATCTGAAAGTCAAAATTAGTTAAAAGATGGAAATTTTTAAAACGGACCATTTTGGTCATCTCGGAGCAATTTCATCAGGTCGCGGGTCATCGATCGTTTAGCATGAAAAATCGAACGTTCTCGCATGAACATTAATTTATTCTAAATGTTGTTTATATCTCTTCCCGCAGTGAATAAACCCATTTTAAGCCCTCGAAGTGGGCATTTGGGTCCTTTTAAGTCACTTTTACCTTTCCGCCAATTCTTGAGTTTTGGCTCCCTAGAAGCATGAAAATGACTATAAAGATGCTCATTTTAGCTCCAAAAGTGATGATCCACATCTGAAAGTCAAAATTAGTTGAAAGATGGAAATTTTTAAAACGGACCATTTCGGTCATCTCGGAGCAATTTCATCAGGTCGCGGGTCATCGATCGTTTAGCATGAAAAATCGAATGTTCTCGCATATACATTAATTTACTCTAAATGTTCTTTATATCTCTTCCCGCAGTGAATAAACCCGTTTTAAGCCCTCGAAGTGGGCATTTAGGTCCTTTTAAGTCACTTTTACCCATCCGCCAATTCTTGAGTTTTGGCCCCCTAGAAGCCTGAAAATGACTATAAAGATGCTCATTTTAGCTCCAAAAGTGATGATCCATATCTGAAAGTCAAAATTAGTTGAAAGATGGAAATTTTTTAAAACGGACCATTTAGGTCATCTCGGAGCAATTTCATCAGGTCGGGTCATCGATCGTTTAGCATGAAAAATCGAACGTTCTCGCATATACATTAATTTACTCTAAATGTTCTTTATATCTCTTCCCGCAGTGAATAAACCCGTTTTAAGCCCTCGAAGTGAGCATTTGGGTCCTTTTAAGTCACTTTTACCCTTCCGCCTATTCTTGAGTTTTGGCTCCCTAGAAGCATGAAAATTACTATAAAGATGCTCATTTTAGCTCCAAAAGTGATGATCCACATCTGAAAGTCAAAATTAGTTGAAAGATGGACATTTTTTAAACGGACCATTTCGGTCATCTCGGAGCAATTTCATCAGGTCGCGGGTCATCGATCGTTTAGCATGAAAAATCGAACGTTCTCGCATGAACATTAATTTATTCTAAATGTTGTTTATATCTCTTCCCGCAGTGAATAAACCCGTTTTAAGCCCTCGAAGTGGGCATTTGGGTCCTTTTAAGTCACTTTTACCCTTCCGCCAATTCTTGAGTTTTGGCTCCCTAGAAGCATGAAAATGACTATAAAGATGCTCATTTTAGCTCCAAAAGTGATGATCCACATCTGAAAGTCAAAATTAGTTGAAAGATGGAAATTTTTAAAACGGACCATTTCGGTCATCTCGGAGCAATTTCATCAGGTCGCGGGTCATCGATCGTTTAGCATGAAAAATCGAACGTTCTCGCAAATACATTAATTTACTCTAAATGTTCTTTATATCTCTTCCCGCAGTGAATAAACCCGTTTTAAGCCCTCGAAGTGGGCATTTGGGTCCTTTTAAGTCACTTTTACCCATCCGCCAATTCTTGAGTTTTGGCCCCCTAGAAGCCTGAAAATGACTATAAAGATGCTCATTTTAGCTCCAAAAGTGATGATCCACATCTGAAAGTCAAAATTAGTTGAAAGATGGAAATATTTAAAACGGACCATTTAGGTCATCTCGGAGCAATTTCATCAGGTCGCGGGTCATCGATCGTTTAGCAGGAAAAATCGAACTTTCTTGCATGAACATTAATTTATTCTAAATGTTGTTTATATCTCTTCCCGCAGTGAATAAACCCGTTTTAAGCCCTCGAAGTGGTCATTTGGGTCCTTTTAAGTCACTTTTAACCATCCTCCAATTCTTGAGTTTTGGCCCCCTAGAAGCCTGAAAATGACTATAAAGATGCTCATTTTAGCTCCAAAAGTGATGATCCACATCTGAAAGTCAAAATTAGTTGAAAAATGGAAATATTTAAAACGGACCATTTAGGTCATCTCGGAGGAATTTCATCAGGTCGCGGGTCATCGATCGTTTAGCATGAAAAATCGAACTTTCTTGCATGAACATTTATTTACTCTAAATGTTGTTTATATCTCTTCCCGCAGTGAATAACCCCGTTTTAAGCCCTCGAAGTGGGCAGTTGGGTCCTTTTAAGTCACTTTTACCCTTCCGCCAATTCTTGAGTTTTGGCCCCCTAGAAGCCTGAAAATGACTATAAAGATGCTCATTTTAGCTCCAAAAGTGATGATCCACATCTGAAAGTCAAAATTAGTTAAAAGATGGAAATTTTTAAAACGGACCATTTTGGTCATCTCGGAGCAATTTCATCAGGTCGCGGGTCATCGATCGTTTAGCATGAAAAATCGAACGTTCTCGCATGAACATTAATTTATTCTAAATGTTGTTTATATCTCTTCCCGCAGTGAATAAACCCATTTTAAGCCCTCGAAGTGGGCATTTGGGTCCTTTTAAGTCACTTTTACCTTTCCGCCAATTCTTGAGTTTTGGCTCCCTAGAAGCATGAAAATGACTATAAAGATGCTCATTTTAGCTCCAAAAGTGATGATCCACATCTGAAAGTCAAAATTAGTTGAAAGATGGAAATTTTTAAAACGGACCATTTCGGTCATCTCGGAGCAATTTCATCAGGTCGCGGGTCATCGATCGTTTAGCATGAAAAATCGAATGTTCTCGCATATACATTAATTTACTCTAAATGTTCTTTATATCTCTTCCCGCAGTGAATAAACCCGTTTTAAGCCCTCGAAGTGGGCATTTAGGTCCTTTTAAGTCACTTTTACCCATCCGCCAATTCTTGAGTTTTGGCCCCCTAGAAGCCTGAAAATGACTATAAAGATGCTCATTTTAGCTCCAAAAGTGATGATCCATATCTGAAAGTCAAAATTAGTTGAAAGATGGAAATTTTTTAAAACGGACCATTTAGGTCATCTCGGAGCAATTTCATCAGGTCGGGTCATCGATCGTTTAGCATGAAAAATCGAACGTTCTCGCATATACATTAATTTACTCTAAATGTTCTTTATATCTCTTCCCGCAGTGAATAAACCCGTTTTAAGCCCTCGAAGTGGGCATTTGGGTCCTTTTAAGTCACTTTTACCCTTCCGCCTATTCTTGAGTTTTGGCTCCCTAGAAGCATGAAAATTACTATAAAGATGCTCGTTTTAGCTCCAAAAGTGATGATCCACATCTGAAAGTCAAAATTAGTTGAAAGATGGAAATTTTTAAAATGGACCATTTCGGTCATCTAGGAGCAATTTCATCAGGTCGCGGGTCATCGATCGTTTAGCATGAAAAATCGAACGTTCTCGCATGAACATTAATTTACTCTAAATGTTGTTTATATCTCTTCCCGCAGTGAATAAACCCGTTTTAAGCCCTCGAAGTGGGCATTTGGGTCCTTTTAAGTCACTTTTACCCATCCGCCAATTCTTGAGTTTTGGCTCCCTAGAAGCCTGAAAATGACTATAAAGATGCTCATTTTAGCTCCAAAAGTGATGATCCACATCTGAAAGTCAAAATTAGTTGAAAGATGGAAATATTTAAAACGGACCATTTAGGTCATCTCGGAGGAATTTCATCAGGTCGCGGGTCATCGATCGTTTAGCATGAAAAATCGAACGTTCTCGCATGAACATTAATTTACTCTAAATGTTGTTTATATCTCTTCCCGCAGTGAATAACCCCGTTTTAAGCCCTCGAAGTGGGCATTTGGGTCCTTTTAAGTCACTTTTACCCTTCCGCCAATTCTTGAGTTTTGGCTCCCTAGAAGCATGAAAATGACTATAAAGATGCTCATTTTAGCTCCAAAAGTGATTATCCACATCTGAAAGTCAAAATTAGTTAAAAGATGGAAATTTTTAAAACGGACGATTTTGGTCATCTCGGAGCAATTTCATCAGGTCGCGGGTCATCGATCGTTTAGCATGAAAAATCGAACGTTCTCGCAAATACATTAATTTACTCTAAATGTTCTTTATATCTCTTCCCGCAGTGAATAAACCCGTTTTAAGCCCTCGAAGTGGGCATTTGGGTCCTTTTAAGTCACTTTTACCCATCCGCCAATTCTTGAGTTTTGGCCCCCTAGAAGCCTGAAAATGACTATAAAGATGCTCATTTTAGCTCCAAAAGTGATGATCCACATCTGAAAGTCAAAATTAGTTGAAAGATGGAAATATTTAAAACGGACCATTTAGGTCATCTCGGAGCAATTTCATCAGGTCGCGGGTCATCGATCGTTTAGCAGGAAAAATCGAACTTTCTTGCATGAACATTAATTTATTCTAAATGTTGTTTATATCTCTTCCCGCAGTGAATAAACCCGTTTTAAGCCCTCGAAGTGGGCAGTTGGGTCCTTTTAAGTCACTTTTACCCTTCCGCCAATTCTTGAGTTTTGGCCCCCTAGAAGCCTGAAAATGACTATAAAGATGCTCATTTTAGCTCCAAAAGTGATGATCCACATCTGAAAGTCAAAATTAGTTAAAAGATGGAAATTTTTAAAACGGACCATTTTGGTCATCTCGGAGCAATTTCATCAGGTCGCGGGTCATCGATCGTTTAGCATGAAAAATCGAACGTTCTCGCATGAACATTAATTTATTCTAAATGTTGTTTATATCTCTTCCCGCAGTGAATAAACCCATTTTAAGCCCTCGAAGTGGGCATTTGGGTCCTTTTAAGTCACTTTTACCTTTCCGCCAATTCTTGAGTTTTGGCTCCCTAGAAGCATGAAAATGACTATAAAGATGCTCATTTTAGCTCCAAAAGTGATGATCCACATCTGAAAGTCAAAATTAGTTGAAAGATGGAAATTTTTAAAACGGACCATTTCGGTCATCTCGGAGCAATTTCATCAGGTCGCGGGTCATCGATCGTTTAGCATGAAAAATCGAATGTTCTCGCATATACATTAATTTACTCTAAATGTTCTTTATATCTCTTCCCGCAGTGAATAAACCCGTTTTAAGCCCTCGAAGTGGGCATTTAGGTCCTTTTAAGTCACTTTTACCCATCCGCCAATTCTTGAGTTTTGGCCCCCTAGAAGCCTGAAAATGACTATAAAGATGCTCATTTTAGCTCCAAAAGTGATGATCCATATCTGAAAGTCAAAATTAGTTGAAAGATGGAAATTTTTTAAAACGGACCATTTAGGTCATCTCGGAGCAATTTCATCAGGTCGGGTCATCGATCGTTTAGCATGAAAAATCGAACGTTCTCGCATATACATTAATTTACTCTAAATGTTCTTTATATCTCTTCCCGCAGTGAATAAACCCGTTTTAAGCCCTCGAAGTGAGCATTTGGGTCCTTTTAAGTCACTTTTACCCTTCCGCCTATTCTTGAGTTTTGGCTCCCTAGAAGCATGAAAATTACTATAAAGATGCTCATTTTAGCTCCAAAAGTGATGATCCACATCTGAAAGTCAAAATTAGTTGAAAGATGGACATTTTTTAAACGGACCATTTCGGTCATCTCGGAGCAATTTCATCAGGTCGCGGGTCATCGATCGTTTAGCATGAAAAATCGAACGTTCTCGCATGAACATTAATTTATTCTAAATGTTGTTTATATCTCTTCCCGCAGTGAATAAACCCGTTTTAAGCCCTCGAAGTGGGCATTTGGGTCCTTTTAAGTCACTTTTACCCTTCCGCCAATTCTTGAGTTTTGGCTCCCTAGAAGCATGAAAATGACTATAAAGATGCTCATTTTAGCTCCAAAAGTGATGATCCACATCTGAAAGTCAAAATTAGTTGAAAGATGGAAATTTTTAAAACGGACCATTTCGGTCATCTCGGAGCAATTTCATCAGGTCGCGGGTCATCGATCGTTTAGCATGAAAAATCGAACGTTCTCGCAAATACATTAATTTACTCTAAATGTTCTTTATATCTCTTCCCGCAGTGAATAAACCCGTTTTAAGCCCTCGAAGTGGGCATTTGGGTCCTTTTAAGTCACTTTTACCCATCCGCCAATTCTTGAGTTTTGGCCCCCTAGAAGCCTGAAAATGACTATAAAGATGCTCATTTTAGCTCCAAAAGTGATGATCCACATCTGAAAGTCAAAATTAGTTGAAAGATGGAAATATTTAAAACGGACCATTTAGGTCATCTCGGAGCAATTTCATCAGGTCGCGGGTCATCGATCGTTTAGCAGGAAAAATTGAACTTTCTTGCATGAACATTAATTTATTCTAAATGTTGTTTATATCTCTTCCCGCAGTGAATAAACCCGTTTTAAGCCCTCGAAGTGGGCAGTT
This sequence comes from Lissotriton vulgaris, assembly GCF_964263255.1. Taxonomy (NCBI): domain Eukaryota; kingdom Metazoa; phylum Chordata; class Amphibia; order Caudata; family Salamandridae; genus Lissotriton; species Lissotriton vulgaris. Next base: position 65,403 of record NW_028251712.1, read on the forward strand.
GGGTCCTTTTAAGTCACTTTTACCCTTCCGCCAATTCTTGAGTTTTGGCCCCCTAGAAGCCTGAAAATGACTATAAAGATGCTCATTTTAGCTCCAAAAGTGATGATCCACATCTGAAAGTCAAAATTAGTTAAAAGATGGAAAGTTTTTAAAACGGACCATTTTGGTCATCTCGGAGCAATTTCATCAGGTCGCGGGTCATCGATCGTTTAGCATGAAAAATCGAACGTTCTCGCATGAACATTAATTTATTCTAAATGTTGTTTATATCTCTTCCCGCAGTGAATAAACCCATTTTAAGCCCTCGAAGTGGGCATTTGGGTCCTTTTAAGTCACTTTTACCTTTCCGCCAATTCTTGAGTTTTGGCTCTCTAGAAGCATGAAAATGACTATAAAGATGCTCATTTTAGCTCCAAAAGTGATGATCCACATCTGAAAGTCAAAATTAGTTGAAAGATGGAAATTTTTAAAACGGACCATTTCGGTCATCTCGGAGCAATTTCATCAGGTCGCGGGTCATCGATCGTTTAGCATGAAAAATCGAATGTTCTCGCATATACATTAATTTACTCTAAATGTTCTTTATATCTCTTCCCGCAGTGAATAAACCCGTTTTAAGCCCTCGAAGTGGGCATTTAGGTCCTTTTAAGTCACTTTTACCCATCCGCCAATTCTTGAGTTTTGGCCCCCTAGAAGCCTGAAAATGACTATAAAGATGCTCATTTTAGCTCCAAAAGTGATGATCCATATCTGAAAGTCAAAATTAGTTGAAAGATGGAAATTTTTTAAAACGGACCATTTAGGTCATCTCGGAGCAATTTCATCAGGTCGGGTCATCGATCGTTTAGCATGAAAAATCGAACGTTCTCGCATATACATTAATTTACTCTAAATGTTCTTTATATCTCTTCCCACAGTGAATAAACCCGTTTTAAGCCCTCGAAGTGAGCATTTGGGTCCTTTTAAGTCACTTTTACCCTTCCGCCTATTCTTGAGTTTTGGCTCCCTAGAAGCATGAAAATTACTATAAAGATGCTCATTTTAGCTCCAAAAGTGATGATCCACATCTGAAAGTCAAAATTAGTTGAAAGATGGAAATTTTTAAAATGGACCATTTCGGTCATCTAGGAGCAAGTTCATCAGGTCGCGGGTCATCGATCGTTTAGCATGAAAAATCGAACGTTCTCGCATGAACATTAATTTACTCTAAATGTTGTTTATATCTCTTCCCGCAGTGAATAAACCCGTTTTAAGCCCTCGAAGTGGTCATTTGGGTCCTTTTAAGTCACTTTTAACCATCCTCCAATTCTTGAGTTTTGGCTCCCTAGAAGCCTGAAAATGACTATAAAGATGCTCATTTTAGCTCCAAAAGTGATGATCCACATCTGAAAGTCAAAATTAGTTGAAAAATGGAAATATTTAAAACGGACCATTTAGGTCATCTCGGAGGAATTTCATCAGGTCGCGGGTCATCGATCGTTTAGCATGAAAAATCGAACTTTCTTGCATGAACATTTATTTACTCTAAATGTTGTTTATATCTCTTCCCGCAGTGAAAAACCCCGTTTTAAGCCCTCGAAGTGGGCAGTTGGGTCCTTTTAAGTCACTTTTACCCTTCCGCCAATTCTTGAGTTTTGGCCCCCTAGAAGCCTGAAAATGACTATAAAGATGCTCATTTTAGCTCCAAAAGTGATGATCCACATCTGAAAGTCAAAATTAGTTAAAAGATGGAAATTTTTAAAACGGACCATTTTGGTCATCTCGGAGCAATTTCATCAGGTCGCGGGTCATTGATCGTTTAGCATGAAAAATCGAACGTTCTCGCACGAACATTAATTTATTCTAAATGTTGTTTATATCTCTTCCCGCAGTGAATAAACCCATTTTAAGCCCTCGAAGTGGGCATTTGGGTCCTTTTAAGTCACTTTTACCTTTCCGCCAATTATTGAGTTTTGGCTCCCTAGAAGCATGAAAATGACTATAAAGATGCTCATTTTAGCTCCAAAAGTGATGATCCACATCTGAAAGTCAAAATTAGTTGAAAGATGGAAATTTTTAAAACGGACCATTTCGGTCATCTCGGAGCAATTTCATCAGGTCGCGGGTCATCGATCGTTTAGCATGAAAAATCGAATGTTCTCGCATATACATTAATTTACTCTAAATGTTCTTTATATCTCTTCCCGCAGTGAATAAACCCGTTTTAAGCCCTCGAAGTGGGCATTTAGGTCCTTTTAAGTCACTTTTACCCATCCGCCAATTCTTGAGTTTTGGCCCCCTAGAAGCCTGAAAATGACTATAAAGATGCTCATTTTAGCTCCAAAAGTGATGATCCATATCTGAAAGTCAAAATTAGTTGAAAGATGGAAATTTTTTAAAACGGACCATTTAGGTCATCTCGGAGCAATTTCATCAGGTCGGGTCATCGATCGTTTAGCATGAAAAATCGAACGTTCTCGCATATACATTAATTTACTCTAAATGTTCTTTATATCTCTTCCCGCAGTGAATAAACCCGTTTTAAGCCCTCGAAGTGGGCATTTGGGTCCTTTTAAGTCACTTTTACCCTTCCGCCTATTCTTGAGTTTTGGCTCCCTAGAAGCATGAAAATGACTATAAAGATGCTCATTTTAGCTCCAAAAGTGATGATCCACATCTGAAAGTCAAAATTAGTTGAAAGATGGAAATATTTAAAACGGACCATTTAGGTCATCTCGGAGGAATTTCATCAGGTCGCGGGTCATCGATCGTTTAGCATGAAAAATCGAACGTTCTCGCATGAACATTAATTTACTCTAAATGTTGTTTATATCTCTTCCCGCAGTGAATAACCCCGTTTTAAGCCCTCGAAGTGGGCATTTGGGTCCTTTTAAGTCACTTTTACCCTTCCGCCAATTCTTGAGTTTTGGCTCCCTAGAAGCATGAAAATGACTATAAAGATGCTCATTTTAGCTCCAAAAGTGATTATCCACATCTGAAAGTCAAAATTAGTTAAAAGATGGAAATTTTTAAAACGGACGATTTTGGTCATCTCGGAGCAATTTCATCAGGTCGCGGGTCATCGATCGTTTAGCATGAAAAATCGAACGTTCTCGCAAATACATTAATTTACTCTAAATGTTCTTTATATCTCTTCCCGCAGTGAATAAACCCGTTTTAAGCCCTCGAAGTGGGCATTTGGGTCCTTTTAAGTCACTTTTACCCATCCGCCAATTCTTGAGTTTTGGCCCCCTAGAAGCCTGAAAATGACTATAAAGATGCTCATTTTAGCTCCAAAAGTGATGATCCACATCTGAAAGTCAAAATTAGTTGAAAGATGGAAATATTTAAAACGGACCATTTAGGTCATCTCGGAGCAATTTCATCAGGTCGCGGGTCATCGATCGTTTAGCAGGAAAAATCGAACTTTCTTGCATGAACATTAATTTATTCTAAATGTTGTTTATATCTCTTCCCGCAGTGAATAAACCCGTTTTAAGCCCTCGAAGTGGGCAGTTGGGTCCTTTTAAGTCACTTTTACCCTTCCGCCAATTCTTGAGTTTTGGCCCCCTAGAAGCCTGAAAATGACTATAAAGATGCTCATTTTAGCTCCAAAAGTGATGATCCACATCTGAAAGTCAAAATTAGTTAAAAGATGGAAATTTTTAAAACGGACCATTTTGGTCATCTCGGAGCAATTTCATCAGGTCGCGGGTCATCGATCGTTTAGCATGAAAAATCGAACGTTCTCGCATGAACATTAATTTATTCTAAATGTTGTTTATATCTCTTCCCGCAGTGAATAAACCCATTTTAAGCCCTCGAAGTGGGCATTTGGGTCCTTTTAAGTCACTTTTACCTTTCCGCCAATTCTTGAGTTTTGGCTCCCTAGAAGCATGAAAATGACTATAAAGATGCTCATTTTAGCTCCAAAAGTGATGATCCACATCTGAAAGTCAAAATTAGTTGAAAGATGGAAATTTTTAAAACGGACCATTTCGGTCATCTCGGAGCAATTTCATCAGGTCGCGGGTCATCGATCGTTTAGCATGAAAAATCGAATGTTCTCGCATATACATTAATTTACTCTAAATGTTCTTTATATCTCTTCCCGCAGTGAATAAACCCGTTTTAAGCCCTCGAAGTGGGCATTTAGGTCCTTTTAAGTCACTTTTACCCATCCGCCAATTCTTGAGTTTTGGCCCCCTAGAAGCCTGAAAATGACTATAAAGATGCTCATTTTAGCTCCAAAAGTGATGATCCATATCTGAAAGTCAAAATTAGTTGAAAGATGGAAATTTTTTAAAACGGACCATTTAGGTCATCTCGGAGCAATTTCATCAGGTCGGGTCATCGATCGTTTAGCATGAAAAATCGAACGTTCTCGCATATACATTAATTTACTCTAAATGTTCTTTATATCTCTTCCCGCAGTGAATAAACCCGTTTTAAGCCCTCGAAGTGAGCATTTGGGTCCTTTTAAGTCACTTTTACCCTTCCGCCTATTCTTGAGTTTTGGCTCCCTAGAAGCATGAAAATTACTATAAAGATGCTCATTTTAGCTCCAAAAGTGATGATCCACATCTGAAAGTCAAAATTAGTTGAAAGATGGACATTTTTTAAACGGACCATTTCGGTCATCTCGGAGCAATTTCATCAGGTCGCGGGTCATCGATCGTTTAGCATGAAAAATCGAACGTTCTTGCATGAACATTAATTTATTCTAAATGTTGTTTATATCTCTTCCCGCAGTGAATAAACCCGTTTTAAGCCCTCGAAGTGGGCATTTGGGTCCTTTTAAGTCACTTTTACCCTTCCGCCAATTCTTGAGTTTTGGCTCCCTAGAAGCATGAAAATGACTATAAAGATGCTCATTTTAGCTCCAAAAGTGATGATCCACATCTGAAAGTCAAAATTAGTTGAAAGATGGAAATTTTTAAAACGGACCATTTCGGTCATCTCGGAGCAATTTCATCAGGTCGCGGGTCATCGATCGTTTAGCATGAAAAATCGAACGTTCTCGCAAATACATTAATTTACTCTAAATGTTCTTTATATCTCTTCCCGCAGTGAATAAACCCGTTTTAAGCCCTCGAAGTGGGCATTTGGGTCCTTTTAAGTCACTTTTACCCATCCGCCAATTCTTGAGTTTTGGCCCCCTAGAAGCCTGAAAATGACTATAAAGATGCTCATTTTAGCTCCAAAACTGATGATCCACATCTGAAAGTCAAAATTAGTTGAAAGATGGAAATATTTAAAACGGACCATTTAGGTCATCTCGGAGCAATTTCATCAGGTCGCGGGTCATCGATCGTTTAGCAGGAAAAATCGAACTTTCTTGCATGAACATTAATTTATTCTAAATGTTGTTTATATCTCTTCCCGCAGTGAATAAACCCGTTTTAAGCCCTCGAAGTGGGCAGTTGGGTCCTTTTAAGTCACTTTTACCCTTCCGCCAATTCTTGAGTTTTGGCCCCCTAGAAGCCTGAAAATGACTATAAAGATGCTCATTTTAGCTCCAAAAGTGATGATCCACATCTGAAAGTCAAAATTAGTTAAAAGATGGAAATTTTTAAAACGGACCATTTTGGTCATCTCGGAGCAATTTCATCAGGTCGCGGGTCATCGATCGTTTAGCATGAAAAATCGAACGTTCTCGCATGAACATTAATTTATTCTAAATGTTGTTTATATCTCTTCCCGCAGTGAATAAACCCATTTTAAGCCCTCGAAGTGGGCATTTGGGTCCTTTTAAGTCACTTTTACCTTTCCGCCAATTCTTGAGTTTTGGCTCCCTAGAAGCATGAAAATGACTATAAAGATGCTCATTTTAGCTCCAAAAGTGATGATCCACATCTGAAAGTCAAAATTAGTTGAAAGATGGAAATTTTTAAAACGGACCATTTCGGTCATCTCGGAGCAATTTCATCAGGTCGCGGGTCATCGATCGTTTAGCATGAAAAATCGAATGTTCTCGCATATACATTAATTTACTCTAAATGTTCTTTATATCTCTTCCCGCAGTGAATAAACCCGTTTTAAGCCCTCGAAGTGGGCATTTAGGTCCTTTTAAGTCACTTTTACCCATCCGCCAATTCTTGAGTTTTGGCCCCCTAGAAGCCTGAAAATGACTATAAAGATGCTCATTTTAGCTCCAAAAGTGATGATCCATATCTGAAAGTCAAAATTAGTTGAAAGATGGAAATTTTTTAAAACGGACCATTTAGGTCATCTCGTAGCAATTTCATCAGGTCGGGTCATCGATCGTTTAGCATGAAAAATCGAACGTTCTCGCATATACATTAATTTACTCTAAATGTTCTTTATATCTCTTCCCGCAGTGAATAAACCCGTTTTAAGCCCTCGAAGTGAGCATTTGGGTCCTTTTAAGTCACTTTTACCCTTCCGCCTATTCTTGAGTTTTGGCTCCCTAGAAGCATGAAAATTACTATAAAGATGCTCATTTTAGCTCCAAAAGTGATGATCCACATCTGAAAGTCAAAATTAGTTGAAAGATGGAAATTTTTAAAATGGACCATTTCGGTCATCTAGGAGCAATTTCATCAGGTCGCGGGTCATCGATCGTTTAGCATGAAAAATCGAACGTTCTCGCATGAACATTAATTTACTCTAAATGTTGTTTATATCTCTTCCCGCAGTGAATAAACCCGTTTTAAGCCCTCGAAGTGGTCATTTGGGTCCTTTTAAGTCACTTTTAACCATCCTCCAATTCTTGAGTTTTGGCTCCCTAGAAGCCTGAAAATGACTATAAAGATGCTCATTTTAGCTCCAAAAGTGATGATCCACATCTGAAAGTCAAAATTAGTTGAAAAATGGAAATATTTAAAACGGACCATTTAGGTCATCTCGGAGGAATTTCATCAGGTCGCGGGTCATCGATCGTTTAGCATGAAAAATCGAACTTTCTTGCATGAACATTTATTTACTCTAAATGTTGTTTATATCTCTTCCCGCAGTGAATAACCCCGTTTTAAGCCCTCGAAGTGGGCAGTTGGGTCCTTTTAAGTCACTTTTACCCTTCCGCCAATTCTTGAGTTTTGGCCCCCTAGAAGCCTGAAAATGACTATAAAGATGCTCATTTTAGCTCCAAAAGTGATGATCCACATCTGAAAGTCAAAATTAGTTAAAAGATGGAAATTTTTAAAACGGACCATTTTGGTCATCTCGGAGCAATTTCATCAGGTCGCGGGTCATCGATCGTTTAGCATGAAAAATCGAACGTTCTCGCATGAACATTAATTTATTCTAAATGTTGTTTATATCTCTTCCCGCAGTGAATAAACCCATTTTAAGCCCTCGAAGTGGGCATTTGGGTCCTTTTAAGTCACTTTTACCTTTCCGCCAATTCTTGAGTTTTGGCTCCCTAGAAACATGAAAATGACTATAAAGATGCTCATTTTAGCTCCAAAAGTGATGATCCACATCTGAAAGTCAAAATTAGTTGAAAGATGGAAATTTTTAAAACGGACCATTTCGGTCATCTCGGAGCAATTTAATCAGGTCGCGGGTCATCGATCGTTTAGCATGAAAAATCGAATGTTCTCGCATATACATTAATTTACTCTAAATGTTCTTTATATCTCTTCCCGCAGTGAATAAACCCGTTTTAAGCCCTCGAAGTGGGCATTTAGGTCCTTTTAAGTCACTTTTACCCATCCGCCAATTCTTGAGTTTTGGCCCCCTAGAAGCCTGAAAATGACTATAAAGATGCTCATTTTAGCTCCAAAAGTGATGATCCATATCTGAAAGTCAAAATTAGTTGAAAGATGGAAATTTTTTAAAACGGACCATTTAGGTCATCTCGGAGCAATTTCATCAGGTCGGGTCATCGATCGTTTAGCATGAAAAATCGAACGTTCTCGCATATACATTAATTTACTCTAAATGTTCTTTATATCTCTTCCCGCAGTGAATAAACCCGTTTTAAGCCCTCGAAGTGGGCATTTGGGTCCTTTTAAGTCACTTTTACCCTTCCGCCTATTCTTGAGTTTTGGCTCCCTAGAAGCATGAAAATTACTATAAAGATGCTCATTTTAGCTCCGAAAGTGATGATCCACATCTGAAAGTCAAAATTAGTTGAAAGATGGAAATTTTTAAAATGGACCATTTCGGTCATCTAGGAGCAATTTCATCAGGTCGCGGGTCATCGATCGTTTAGCATGAAAAATCGAACGTTCTCGCATGAACATTAATTTACTCTAAATGTTGTTTATATCTCTTCCCGCAGTGAATAAACCCGTTTTAAGCCCTCGAAGTGGGCATTTGGGTCCTTTTAAGTCACTTTTAACCATCCGCCAATTCTTGAGTTTTGGCTCCCTAGAAGCCTGAAAATGACTATAAAGATGCTCATTTTAGCTCCAAAAGTGATGATCCACATCTGAAAGTCAAAATTAGTTGAAAGATGGAAATATTTAAAACGGACCATTTAGGTCATCTCGGAGGAATTTCATCAGGTCGCGGGTCATCGATCGTTTAGCATGAAAAATCGAACTTTCTTGCATGAACATTAATTTACTCTAAATGTTGTTTATATCTCTTCCCGCAGTGAATAACCCCGTTTTAAGCCCTCGAAGTGGGCATTTGGGTCCTTTTAAGTCACTTTTACCCTTCCGCCAACTCTTGAGTTTTAGCCCCCTAGAAGCCTGAAAATGACTATAAAGATGCTCATTTTAGCTCCAAAAGTGATGATCCACATCTGAAAGTCAAAATTAGTTAAAAGATGGAAATTTTTAAAACGGACCATTTTGGTCATCTCAGAGCAATTTCATCAGGTCGTGGGTCATCGATCGTTTAGCATGAAAAAATCGAACGTTTTGCATATACATTAATTTACTTTAAATGTTCTTTATATCTCTTCCCGCAGTGAACAAATCCATTTTAAGCCCTCGAAGTGGGCATTTGGGTCCTTTTAAATCACTTTTACCCTTTCGCCAATTCTTGAGTTTTGGCTCCCTAGAAGCCTGAAAATGACTATAAAGATGCTGATTTTAGCTCCAAAAGTGATGATCCACATTTGAAAGTCAAAATTAGTTAAAAGATGGAAATTTTTAAAACAGACCATTTTGGTCATCTCTGAGCAATTTCATCAGGTCGCGGGTCATCGATCGTTTAGCATGAAAAATCGAACGTTCTCGCATGAACATTAATTTATTCTAAATGTTGTTTATATCTCTTCCCGCAGTGAATAAACCCGTTTTAAGCCCTCGAAGTAGGCATTTGGGTCCTTTTAAGTCACTTTTACCCTTCCGCCAATTCTTGAGTTTTTGGCTCCCTAGAAGCATGAAAATGACTATAAAGATGCTCATTTTAGCTCCAAAAGTGATGATCCACATCTGAAAGTCAAAATTAGTTTAAAGATGGAAATTTTTAAAACGGACCATTTCGGTCATCTCGGAGCAATTTCATCAGGTCGCGGGTCATCGATCGTTTAGCATGAAAAATCGAACGTTCTCGCACATACATTAATTTACTCTAAATGTTCTTTATGTCTCTTCCCGCAGTGAATAAACCCGTTTTAAGCCCTCGAAGTGGGCATTTGGGTCCTTTTAAGTCACTTTTACCCATCCACCAATTCTTGAGTTTTGGCCCCCTAGAAGCCTGAAAATGACTATAAAGATGCTCATTTTAGCTCCAAAAGTGATGATCCACATCTGAAAGTCAAAATTAGTTGAAAGATGGAAATTTTTAAAACGGACCATTTAGGTCATCTCGGAGCAATTTCATCAGGTCGCGGGTCATCGATCGTTTAGCATGAAAAAATCGAACGTTCTTGCATGAACATTATTTAACTCTAAATGTTGTTTATATCTCTTCCCGCAGTGAATAAACCCGTTTTAAGCCCTCGAAGTGGGCATTTGGGTCCTTTTAAGTCACTTTTACCCTTCAGCCAATTCTTGAGTTTTGGCACCCTAGAAGCCTGAAAATGACTATAAAGATGCTCATTTTAGCTCCAAAAGTTATGATCCACATCTGAAAGTCAAAATTTGTTAAAAGATGGAAACATTTTTAAAAGGACCGTTTTGGTCATCTCGGAGCAATTTCATCAGGTCGCGGGTCATCGATCGTTTAGCATGAAAAATCGAACGTTCTCGCATGAACATTAATTTATTCTAAATGTTGTTTATATCTCTTCCCGCAGTGAATAAACCCATTTTAAGCCCTCGAAGTGGGCATTTGGGTCCTTTTAAGTCACTTTTACCTTTCCGCCAATTCTTGAGTTTTGGCTCCCTAGAAGCATGAAAATGACTATAAAGATGCTCATTTTAGCTCCAAAAGTGATGATCCACATCTGAAAGTCAAAATTAGTTGAAAGATGGAAATTTTTAAAACGGACCATTTCGGTCATCTCGGAGCAATTTCATCAGGTCGCGGGTCATCGATCGTTTAGCATGAAAAATCGAATGTTCTCGCATATACATTAATTTACTCTAAATGTTCTTTATATCTCTTCCCGCAGTGAATAAACCCGTTTTAAGCCCTCGAAGTGGGCATTTAGGTCCTTTTAAGTCACTTTTACCCATCCGCCAATTCTTGAGTTTTGGCCCCCTAGAAGCCTGAAAATGACTATAAAGATGCTCATTTTAGCTCCAAAAGTGATGATCCATATCTGAAAGTCAAAATTAGTTGAAAGATGGAAATTTTTTAAAACGGACCATTTAGGTCATCTCGGAGCAATTTCATCAGGTCGGGTCATCGATCGTTTAGCATGAAAAATCGAACGTTCTCGCATATACATTAATTTACTCTAAATGTTCTTTATATCTCTTCCCGCAGTGAATAAACCCGTTTTAAGCCCTCGAAGTGAGCATTTGGGTCCTTTTAAGTCACTTTTACCCTTCCGCCTATTCTTGAGTTTTGGCTCCCTAGAAGCATGAAAATTACTATAAAGATGCTCATTTTAGCTCCAAAAGTGATGATCCACATCTGAAAGTCAAAATTAGTTGAAAGATGGACATTTTTTAAACGGACTATTTCGGTCATCTCGGAGCAATTTCATCAGGTCGCGGGTCATCGATCGTTTAGCATGAAAAATCGAACGTTCTTGCATGAACATTAATTTATTCTAAATGTTGTTTATATCTCTTCCCGCAGTGAATAAACCCGTTTTAAGCCCTCGAAGTGGGCATTTGGGTCCTTTTAAGTCACTTTTACCCATCCGCCAATTCTTGAGTTTTGGCCCCCTAGAAGCCTGAAAATGACTATAAAGATGCTCATTTTAGCTCCAAAAGTGATGATCCACATCTGAAAGTCAAAATTAGTTGAAAGATGGAAATATTTAAAACGGACCATTTAGGTCATCTCGGAGCAATTTCATCAGGTCGCGGGTCATCGATCGTTTAGCAGGAAAAATCGAACTTTCTTGCATGAACATTAATTTATTCTAAATGTTGTTTATATCTCTTCCCGCAGTGAATAAACCCGTTTTAAGCCCTCGAAGTGGGCAGTTGGGTCCTTTTAAGTCACTTTTACCCTTCCGCCAATTCTTGAGTTTTGGCCCCCTAGAAGCCTGAAAATGACTATAAAGATGCTCATTTTAGCTCCAAAAGTGATGATCCACATCTGAAAGTCAAAATTAGTTAAAAGATGGAAATTTTTAAAACGGACCATTTTGGTCATCTCGGAGCAATTTCATCAGGTCGCGGGTCATCGATCGTTTAGCATGAAAAATCGAACGTTCTCGCATGAACATTAATTTATTCTAAATGTTGTTTATATCTCTTCCCGCAGTGAATAAACCCATTTTAAGCCCTCGAAGTGGGCATTTGGGTCCTTTTAAGTCACTTTTACCTTTCCGCCAATTCTTGAGTTTTGGCTCCCTAGAAGCATGAAAATGACTATAAAGATGCTCATTTTAGCTCCAAAAGTGATGATCCACATCTGAAAGTCAAAATTAGTTGAAAGATGGAAATTTTTAAAACGGACCATTTCGGTCATCTCGGAGCAATTTCATCAGGTCGCGGGTCATCGATCGTTTAGCATGAAAAATCGAATGTTCTCGCATATACATTAATTTACTCTAAATGTTCTTTATATCTCTTCCCGCAGTGAATAAACCCGTTTTAAGCCCTCGAAGTGGGCATTTAGGTCCTTTTAAGTCACTTTTACCCATCCGCCAATTCTTGAGTTTTGGCCCCCTAGAAGCCTGAAAATGACTATAAAGATGCTCATTTTAGCTCCAAAAGTGATGATCCATATCTGAAAGTCAAAATTAGTTGAAAGATGGAAATTTTTTAAAACGGACCATTTAGGTCATCTCGGAGCAATTTCATCAGGTCGGGTCATCGATCGTTTAGCATGAAAAATCGAACGTTCTCGCATATACATTAATTTACTCTAAATGTTCTTTATATCTCTTCCCGCAGTGAATAAACCCGTTTTAAGCCCTCGAAGTGAGCATTTGGGTCCTTTTAAGTCACTTTTACCCTTCCGCCTATTCTTGAGTTTTGGCTCCCTAGAAGCATGAAAATTACTATAAAGATGCTCATTTTAGCTCCAAAAGTGATGATCCACATCTGAAAGTCAAAATTAGTTGAAAGATGGACATTTTTTAAACGGACCATTTCGGTCATCTCGGAGCAATTTCATCAGGTCGCGGGTCATCGATCGTTTAGCATGAAAAATCGAACGTTCTCGCATGAACATTAATTTATTCTAAATGTTGTTTATATCTCTTCCCGCAGTGAATAAACCCGTTTTAAGCCCTCGAAGTGGGCATTTGGGTCCTTTTAAGTCACTTTTACCCTTCCGCCAATTCTTGAGTTTTGGCTCCCTAGAAGCATGAAAATGACTATAAAGATGCTCATTTTAGCTCCAAAAGTGATGATCCACATCTGAAAGTCAAAATTAGTTGAAAGATGGAAATTTTTAAAACGGACCATTTCGGTCATCTCGGAGCAATTTCATCAGGTCGCGGGTCATCGATCGTTTAGCATGAAAAATCGAACGTTCTCGCAAATACATTAATTTACTCTAAATGTTCTTTATATCTCTTCCCGCAGTGAATAAACCCGTTTTAAGCCCTCGAAGTGGGCAGTTGGGTCCTTTTAAGTCACTTTTACCCTTCCGCCAATTCTTGAGTTTTGGCCCCCTAGAAGCCTGAAAATGACTATAAAGATGCTCATTTTAGCTCCAAAAGTGATGATCCACATCTGAAAGTCAAAATTAGTTAAAAGATGGAAATTTTTAAAACGGACCATTTTGGTCATCTCGGAGCAATTTCATCAGGTCGCGGGTCATCGATCGTTTAGCATGAAAAATCGAACGTTCTCGCATGAACATTAATTTATTCTAAATGTTGTTTATATCTCTTCCCGCAGTGAATAAACCCATTTTAAGCCCTCGAAGTGGGCATTTGGGTCCTTTTAAGTCACTTTTACCTTTCCGCCAATTCTTGAGTTTTGGCTCCCTAGAAACATGAAAATGACTATAAAGATGCTCATTTTAGCTCCAAAAGTGATGATCCACATCTGAAAGTCAAAATTAGTTGAAAGATGGAAATTTTTAAAACGGACCATTTCGGTCATCTCGGAGCAATTTAATCAGGTCGCGGGTCATCGATCGTTTAGCATGAAAAATCGAATGTTCTCGCATATACATTAATTTACTCTAAATGTTCTTTATATCTCTTCCCGCAGTGAATAAACCCGTTTTAAGCCCTCGAAGTGGGCATTTAGGTCCTTTTAAGTCACTTTTACCCATCCGCCAATTCTTGAGTTTTGGCCCCCTAGAAGCCTGAAAATGACTATAAAGATGCTCATTTTAGCTCCAAAAGTGATGATCCATATCTGAAAGTCAAAATTAGTTGAAAGATGGAAATTTTTTAAAACGGACCATTTAGGTCATCTCGGAGCAATTTCATCAGGTCGGGTCATCGATCGTTTAGCATGAAAAATCGAACGTTCTCGCATATACATTAATTTACTCTAAATGTTCTTTATATCTCTTCCCGCAGTGAATAAACCCGTTTTAAGCCCTCGAAGTGGGCATTTGGGTCCTTTTAAGTCACTTTTACCCTTCCGCCTATTCTTGAGTTTTGGCTCCCTAGAAGCATGAAAATTACTATAAAGATGCTCATTTTAGCTCCGAAAGTGATGATCCACATCTGAAAGTCAAAATTAGTTGAAAGATGGAAATTTTTAAAATGGACCATTTCGGTCATCTAGGAGCAATTTCATCAGGTCGCGGGTCATCGATCGTTTAGCATGAAAAATCGAACGTTCTCGCATGAACATTAATTTACTCTAAATGTTGTTTATATCTCTTCCCGCAGTGAATAAACCCGTTTTAAGCCCTCGAAGTGGGCATTTGGGTCCTTTTAAGTCACTTTTAACCATCCGCCAATTCTTGAGTTTTGGCTCCCTAGAAGCCTGAAAATGACTATAAAGATGCTCATTTTAGCTCCAAAAGTGATGATCCACATCTGAAAGTCAAAATTAGTTGAAAGATGGAAATATTTAAAACGGACCATTTAGGTCATCTCGGAGGAATTTCATCAGGTCGCGGGTCATCGATCGTTTAGCATGAAAAATCGAACTTTCTTGCATGAACATTAATTTACTCTAAATGTTGTTTATATCTCTTCCCGCAGTGAATAACCCCGTTTTAAGCCCTCGAAGTGGGCATTTGGGTCCTTTTAAGTCACTTTTACCCTTCCGCCAATTCTTGAGTTTTGGCTCCCTAGAAGCATGAAAATGACTATAAAGATGCTCATTTTAGCTCCAAAAGTGATTATCCACATCTGAAAGTCAAAATTAGTTAAAAGATGGAAATTTTTAAAACGGACGATTTTGGTCATCTCGGAGCAATTTCATCAGGTCGCGGGTCATCGATCGTTTAGCATGAAAAATCGAACGTTCTCGCAAATACATTAATTTACTCTAAATGTTCTTTATATCTCTTCCCGCAGTGAATAAACCCGTTTTAAGCCCTCGAAGTGGGCAGTTGGGTCCTTTTAAGTCACTTTTACCCTTCCGCCAATTCTTGAGTTTTGGCCCCCTAGAAGCCTGAAAATGACTATAAAGATGCTCATTTTAGCTCCAAAAGTGATGATCCACATCTGAAAGTCAAAATTAGTTAAAAGATGGAAATTTTTAAAACGGACCATTTTGGTCATCTCGGAGCAATTTCATCAGGTCGCGGGTCATCGATCGTTTAGCATGAAAAATCGAACGTTCTCGCATGAACATTAATTTATTCTAAATGTTGTTTATATCTCTTCCCGCAGTGAATAAACCCATTTTAAGCCCTCGAAGTGGGCATTTGGGTCCTTTTAAGTCACTTTTACCTTTCCGCCAATTCTTGAGTTTTGGCTCCCTAGAAGCATGAAAATGACTATAAAGATGCTCATTTTAGCTCCAAAAGTGATGATCCACATCTGAAAGTCAAAATTAGTTGAAAGATGGAAATTTTTAAAACGGACCATTTCGGTCATCTCGGAGCAATTTCATCAGGTCGCGGGTCATCGATCGTTTAGCATGAAAAATCGAATGTTCTCGCATATACATTAATTTACTCTAAATGTTCTTTATATCTCTTCCCGCAGTGAATAAACCCGTTTTAAGCCCTCGAAGTGGGCATTTAGGTCCTTTTAAGTCACTTTTACCCATCCGCCAATTCTTGAGTTTTGGCCCCCTAGAAGCCTGAAAATGACTATAAAGATGCTCATTTTAGCTCCAAAAGTGATGATCCATATCTGAAAGTCAAAATTAGTTGAAAGATGGAAATTTTTTAAAACGGACCATTTAGGTCATCTCGGAGCAATTTCATCAGGTCGGGTCATCGATCGTTTAGCATGAAAAATCGAACGTTCTCGCATATACATTAATTTACTCTAAATGTTCTTTATATCTCTTCCCGCAGTGAATAAACCCGTTTTAAGCCCTCGAAGTGAGCATTTGGGTCCTTTTAAGTCACTTTTACCCTTCCGCCTATTCTTGAGTTTTGGCTCCCTAGAAGCATGAAAATTACTATAAAGATGCTCATTTTAGCTCCAAAAGTGATGATCCACATCTGAAAGTCAAAATTAGTTGAAAGATGGACATTTTTTAAACGGACCATTTCGGTCATCTCGGAGCAATTTCATCAGGTCGCGGGTCATCGATCGTTTAGCATGAAAAATCGAACGTTCTTGCATGAACATTAATTTATTCTAAATGTTGTTTATATCTCTTCCCGCAGTGAATAAACCCGTTTTAAGCCCTCGAAGTGGGCATTTGGGTCCTTTTAAGTCACTTTTACCCTTCCGCCAATTCTTGAGTTTTGGCTCCCTAGAAGCATGAAAATGACTATAAAGATGCTCATTTTAGCTCCAAAAGTGATGATCCACATCTGAAAGTCAAAATTAGTTGAAAGATGGAAATTTTTAAAACGGACCATTTCGGTCATCTCGGAGCAATTTCATCAGGTCGCGGGTCATCGATCGTTTAGCATGAAAAATCGAACGTTCTCGCAAATACATTAATTTACTCTAAATGTTCTTTATATCTCTTCCCGCAGTGAATAAACCCGTTTTAAGCCCTCGAAGTGGGCATTTGGGTCCTTTTAAGTCACTTTTACCCATCCGCCAATTCTTGAGTTTTGGCCCCCTAGAAGCCTGAAAATGACTATAAAGATGCTCATTTTAGCTCCAAAACTGATGATCCACATCTGAAAGTCAAAATTAGTTGAAAGATGGAAATATTTAAAACGGACCATTTAGGTCATCTCGGAGCAATTTCATCAGGTCGCGGGTCATCGATCGTTTAGCAGGAAAAATCGAACTTTCTTGCATGAACATTAATTTATTCTAAATGTTGTTTATATCTCTTCCCGCAGTGAATAAACCCGTTTTAAGCCCTCGAAGTGGGCAGTTGGGTCCTTTTAAGTCACTTTTACCCTTCCGCCAATTCTTGAGTTTTGGCCCCCTAGAAGCCTGAAAATGACTATAAAGATGCTCATTTTAGCTCCAAAAGTGATGATCCACATCTGAAAGTCAAAATTAGTTAAAAGATGGAAATTTTTAAAACGGACCATTTTGGTCATCTCGGAGCAATTTCATCAGGTCGCGGGTCATCGATCGTTTAGCATGAAAAATCGAACGTTCTCGCATGAACATTAATTTATTCTAAATGTTGTTTATATCTCTTCCCGCAGTGAATAAACCCATTTTAAGCCCTCGAAGTGGGCATTTGGGTCCTTTTAAGTCACTTTTACCTTTCCGCCAATTCTTGAGTTTTGGCTCCCTAGAAGCATGAAAATGACTATAAAGATGCTCATTTTAGCTCCAAAAGTGATGATCCACATCTGAAAGTCAAAATTAGTTGAAAGATGGAAATTTTTAAAACGGACCATTTCGGTCATCTCGGAGCAATTTCATCAGGTCGCGGGTCATCGATCGTTTAGCATGAAAAATCGAATGTTCTCGCATATACATTAATTTACTCTAAATGTTCTTTATATCTCTTCCCGCAGTGAATAAACCCGTTTTAAGCCCTCGAAGTGGGCATTTAGGTCCTTTTAAGTCACTTTTACCCATCCGCCAATTCTTGAGTTTTGGCCCCCTAGAAGCCTGAAAATGACTATAAAGATGCTCATTTTAGCTCCAAAAGTGATGATCCATATCTGAAAGTCAAAATTAGTTGAAAGATGGAAATTTTTTAAAACGGACCATTTAGGTCATCTCGTAGCAATTTCATCAGGTCGGGTCATCGATCGTTTAGCATGAAAAATCGAACGTTCTCGCATATACATTAATTTACTCTAAATGTTCTTTATATCTCTTCCCGCAGTGAATAAACCCGTTTTAAGCCCTCGAAGTGAGCATTTGGGTCCTTTTAAGTCACTTTTACCCTTCCGCCTATTCTTGAGTTTTGGCTCCCTAGAAGCATGAAAATTACTATAAAGATGCTCATTTTAGCTCCAAAAGTGATGATCCACATCTGAAAGTCAAAATTAGTTGAAAGATGGAAATTTTTAAAATGGACCATTTCGGTCATCTAGGAGCAATTTCATCAGGTCGCGGGTCATCGATCGTTTAGCATGAAAAATCGAACGTTCTCGCATGAACATTAATTTACTCTAAATGTTGTTTATATCTCTTCCCGCAGTGAATAAACCCGTTTTAAGCCCTCGAAGTGGTCATTTGGGTCCTTTTAAGTCACTTTTAACCATCCTCCAATTCTTGAGTTTTGGCTCCCTAGAAGCCTGAAAATGACTATAAAGATGCTCATTTTAGCTCCAAAAGTGATGATCCACATCTGAAAGTCAAAATTAGTTGAAAAATGGAAATATTTAAAACGGACCATTTAGGTCATCTCGGAGGAATTTCATCAGGTCGCGGGTCATCGATCGTTTAGCATGAAAAATCGAACTTTCTTGCATGAACATTTATTTACTCTAAATGTTGTTTATATCTCTTCCCGCAGTGAATAACCCCGTTTTAAGCCCTCGAAGTGGGCAGTTGGGTCCTTTTAAGTCACTTTTACCCTTCCGCCAATTCTTGAGTTTTGGCCCCCTAGAAGCCTGAAAATGACTATAAAGATGCTCATTTTAGCTCCAAAAGTGATGATCCACATCTGAAAGTCAAAATTAGTTAAAAGATGGAAATTTTTAAAACGGACCATTTTGGTCATCTCGGAGCAATTTCATCAGGTCGCGGGTCATCGATCGTTTAGCATGAAAAATCGAACGTTCTCGCATGAACATTAATTTATTCTAAATGTTGTTTATATCTCTTCCCGCAGTGAATAAACCCATTTTAAGCCCTCGAAGTGGGCATTTGGGTCCTTTTAAGTCACTTTTACCTTTCCGCCAATTCTTGAGTTTTGGCTCCCTAGAAACATGAAAATGACTATAAAGATGCTCATTTTAGCTCCAAAAGTGATGATCCACATCTGAAAGTCAAAATTAGTTGAAAGATGGAAATTTTTAAAACGGACCATTTCGGTCATCTCGGAGCAATTTAATCAGGTCGCGGGTCATCGATCGTTTAGCATGAAAAATCGAATGTTCTCGCATATACATTAATTTACTCTAAATGTTCTTTATATCTCTTCCCGCAGTGAATAAACCCGTTTTAAGCCCTCGAAGTGGGCATTTAGGTCCTTTTAAGTCACTTTTACCCATCCGCCAATTCTTGAGTTTTGGCCCCCTAGAAGCCTGAAAATGACTATAAAGATGCTCATTTTAGCTCCAAAAGTGATGATCCATATCTGAAAGTCAAAATTAGTTGAAAGATGGAAATTTTTTAAAACGGACCATTTAGGTCATCTCGGAGCAATTTCATCAGGTCGGGTCATCGATCGTTTAGCATGAAAAATCGAACGTTCTCGCATATACATTAATTTACTCTAAATGTTCTTTATATCTCTTCCCGCAGTGAATAAACCCGTTTTAAGCCCTCGAAGTGGGCATTTGGGTCCTTTTAAGTCACTTTTACCCTTCCGCCTATTCTTGAGTTTTGGCTCCCTAGAAGCATGAAAATTACTATAAAGATGCTCATTTTAGCTCCGAAAGTGATGATCCACATCTGAAAGTCAAAATTAGTTGAAAGATGGAAATTTTTAAAATGGACCATTTCGGTCATCTAGGAGCAATTTCATCAGGTCGCGGGTCATCGATCGTTTAGCATGAAAAATCGAACGTTCTCGCATGAACATTAATTTACTCTAAATGTTGTTTATATCTCTTCCCGCAGTGAATAAACCCGTTTTAAGCCCTCGAAGTGGGCATTTGGGTCCTTTTAAGTCACTTTTAACCATCCGCCAATTCTTGAGTTTTGGCTCCCTAGAAGCCTGAAAATGACTATAAAGATGCTCATTTTAGCTCCAAAAGTGATGATCCACATCTGAAAGTCAAAATTAGTTGAAAGATGGAAATATTTAAAACGGACCATTTAGGTCATCTCGGAGGAATTTCATCAGGTCGCGGGTCATCGATCGTTTAGCATGAAAAATCGAACTTTCTTGCATGAACATTAATTTACTCTAAATGTTGTTTATATCTCTTCCCGCAGTGAATAACCCCGTTTTAAGCCCTCGAAGTGGGCATTTGGGTCCTTTTAAGTCACTTTTACCCTTCCGCCAACTCTTGAGTTTTAGCCCCCTAGAAGCCTGAAAATGACTATAAAGATGCTCATTTTAGCTCCAAAAGTGATGATCCACATCTGAAAGTCAAAATTAGTTAAAAGATGGAAATTTTTAAAACGGACCATTTTGGTCATCTCAGAGCAATTTCATCAGGTCGTGGGTCATCGATCGTTTAGCATGAAAAAATCGAACGTTTTGCATATACATTAATTTACTTTAAATGTTCTTTATATCTCTTCCCGCAGTGAACAAATCCATTTTAAGCCCTCGAAGTGGGCATTTGGGTCCTTTTAAATCACTTTTACCCTTTCGCCAATTCTTGAGTTTTGGCTCCCTAGAAGCCTGAAAATGACTATAAAGATGCTGATTTTAGCTCCAAAAGTGATGATCCACATTTGAAAGTCAAAATTAGTTAAAAGATGGAAATTTTTAAAACAGACCATTTTGGTCATCTCTGAGCAATTTCATCAGGTCGCGGGTCATCGATCGTTTAGCATGAAAAATCGAACGTTCTCGCATGAACATTAATTTATTCTAAATGTTGTTTATATCTCTTCCCGCAGTGAATAAACCCGTTTTAAGCCCTCGAAGTAGGCATTTGGGTCCTTTTAAGTCACTTTTACCCTTCCGCCAATTCTTGAGTTTTTGGCTCCCTAGAAGCATGAAAATGACTATAAAGATGCTCATTTTAGCTCCAAAAGTGATGATCCACATCTGAAAGTCAAAATTAGTTTAAAGATGGAAATTTTTAAAACGGACCATTTCGGTCATCTCGGAGCAATTTCATCAGGTCGCGGGTCATCGATCGTTTAGCATGAAAAATCGAACGTTCTCGCACATACATTAATTTACTCTAAATGTTCTTTATGTCTCTTCCCGCAGTGAATAAACCCGTTTTAAGCCCTCGAAGTGGGCATTTGGGTCCTTTTAAGTCACTTTTACCCATCCACCAATTCTTGAGTTTTGGCCCCCTAGAAGCCTGAAAATGACTATAAAGATGCTCATTTTAGCTCCAAAAGTGATGATCCACATCTGAAAGTCAAAATTAGTTGAAAGATGGAAATTTTTAAA
Organism: Lissotriton vulgaris; assembly: GCF_964263255.1. Lineage (NCBI taxonomy): Eukaryota > Metazoa > Chordata > Amphibia > Caudata > Salamandridae > Lissotriton > Lissotriton vulgaris. The sequence goes on from NW_028251712.1 coordinate 86,537, forward strand.
ACGGACCATTTAGGTCATCTCGGAGCAATTTCATCAGGTCGCGGGTCATCGATCGTTTAGCATGAAAAAATCGAACGTTCTTGCATGAACATTATTTAACTCTAAATGTTGTTTATATCTCTTCCCGCAGTGAATAAACCCGTTTTAAGCCCTCGAAGTGGGCATTTGGGTCCTTTTAAGTCACTTTTACCCTTCAGCCAATTCTTGAGTTTTGGCACCCTAGAAGCCTGAAAATGACTATAAAGATGCTCATTTTAGCTCCAAAAGTTATGATCCACATCTGAAAGTCAAAATTTGTTAAAAGATGGAAACATTTTTAAAAGGACCGTTTTGGTCATCTCGGAGCAATTTCATCAGGTCGCGGGTCATCGATCGTTTAGCATGAAAAATCGAACGTTCTCGCATGAACATTAATTTATTCTAAATGTTGTTTATATCTCTTCCCGCAGTGAATAAACCCATTTTAAGCCCTCGAAGTGGGCATTTGGGTCCTTTTAAGTCACTTTTACCTTTCCGCCAATTCTTGAGTTTTGGCTCCCTAGAAGCATGAAAATGACTATAAAGATGCTCATTTTAGCTCCAAAAGTGATGATCCACATCTGAAAGTCAAAATTAGTTGAAAGATGGAAATTTTTAAAACGGACCATTTCGGTCATCTCGGAGCAATTTCATCAGGTCGCGGGTCATCGATCGTTTAGCATGAAAAATCGAATGTTCTCGCATATACATTAATTTACTCTAAATGTTCTTTATATCTCTTCCCGCAGTGAATAAACCCGTTTTAAGCCCTCGAAGTGGGCATTTAGGTCCTTTTAAGTCACTTTTACCCATCCGCCAATTCTTGAGTTTTGGCCCCCTAGAAGCCTGAAAATGACTATAAAGATGCTCATTTTAGCTCCAAAAGTGATGATCCATATCTGAAAGTCAAAATTAGTTGAAAGATGGAAATTTTTTAAAACGGACCATTTAGGTCATCTCGGAGCAATTTCATCAGGTCGGGTCATCGATCGTTTAGCATGAAAAATCGAACGTTCTCGCATATACATTAATTTACTCTAAATGTTCTTTATATCTCTTCCCGCAGTGAATAAACCCGTTTTAAGCCCTCGAAGTGAGCATTTGGGTCCTTTTAAGTCACTTTTACCCTTCCGCCTATTCTTGAGTTTTGGCTCCCTAGAAGCATGAAAATTACTATAAAGATGCTCATTTTAGCTCCAAAAGTGATGATCCACATCTGAAAGTCAAAATTAGTTGAAAGATGGACATTTTTTAAACGGACTATTTCGGTCATCTCGGAGCAATTTCATCAGGTCGCGGGTCATCGATCGTTTAGCATGAAAAATCGAACGTTCTTGCATGAACATTAATTTATTCTAAATGTTGTTTATATCTCTTCCCGCAGTGAATAAACCCGTTTTAAGCCCTCGAAGTGGGCATTTGGGTCCTTTTAAGTCACTTTTACCCTTCCGCCAATTCTTGAGTTTTGGCTCCCTAGAAGCATGAAAATGACTATAAAGATGCTCATTTTAGCTCCAAAAGTGATGATCCACATCTGAAAGTCAAAATTAGTTGAAAGATGGAAATTTTTAAAACGGACCATTTCGGTCATCTCGGAGCAATTTCATCAGGTCGCGGGTCATCGATCGTTTAGCATGAAAAATCGAACGTTCTCGCAAATACATTAATTTACTCTAAATGTTCTTTATATCTCTTCCCGCAGTGAATAAACCCGTTTTAAGCCCTCGAAGTGGGCATTTGGGTCCTTTTAAGTCACTTTTACCCATCCGCCAATTCTTGAGTTTTGGCCCCCTAGAAGCCTGAAAATGACTATAAAGATGCTCATTTTAGCTCCAAAAGTGATGATCCACATCTGAAAGTCAAAATTAGTTGAAAGATGGAAATATTTAAAACGGACCATTTAGGTCATCTCGGAGCAATTTCATCAGGTCGCGGGTCATCGATCGTTTAGCAGGAAAAATCGAACTTTCTTGCATGAACATTAATTTATTCTAAATGTTGTTTATATCTCTTCCCGCAGTGAATAAACCCGTTTTAAGCCCTCGAAGTGGGCAGTTGGGTCCTTTTAAGTCACTTTTACCCTTCCGCCAATTCTTGAGTTTTGGCCCCCTAGAAGCCTGAAAATGACTATAAAGATGCTCATTTTAGCTCCAAAAGTGATGATCCACATCTGAAAGTCAAAATTAGTTAAAAGATGGAAATTTTTAAAACGGACCATTTTGGTCATCTCGGAGCAATTTCATCAGGTCGCGGGTCATCGATCGTTTAGCATGAAAAATCGAACGTTCTCGCATGAACATTAATTTATTCTAAATGTTGTTTATATCTCTTCCCGCAGTGAATAAACCCATTTTAAGCCCTCGAAGTGGGCATTTGGGTCCTTTTAAGTCACTTTTACCTTTCCGCCAATTCTTGAGTTTTGGCTCCCTAGAAGCATGAAAATGACTATAAAGATGCTCATTTTAGCTCCAAAAGTGATGATCCACATCTGAAAGTCAAAATTAGTTGAAAGATGGAAATTTTTAAAACGGACCATTTCGGTCATCTCGGAGCAATTTCATCAGGTCGCGGGTCATCGATCGTTTAGCATGAAAAATCGAATGTTCTCGCATATACATTAATTTACTCTAAATGTTCTTTATATCTCTTCCCGCAGTGAATAAACCCGTTTTAAGCCCTCGAAGTGGGCATTTAGGTCCTTTTAAGTCACTTTTACCCATCCGCCAATTCTTGAGTTTTGGCCCCCTAGAAGCCTGAAAATGACTATAAAGATGCTCATTTTAGCTCCAAAAGTGATGATCCATATCTGAAAGTCAAAATTAGTTGAAAGATGGAAATTTTTTAAAACGGACCATTTAGGTCATCTCGGAGCAATTTCATCAGGTCGGGTCATCGATCGTTTAGCATGAAAAATCGAACGTTCTCGCATATACATTAATTTACTCTAAATGTTCTTTATATCTCTTCCCGCAGTGAATAAACCCGTTTTAAGCCCTCGAAGTGAGCATTTGGGTCCTTTTAAGTCACTTTTACCCTTCCGCCTATTCTTGAGTTTTGGCTCCCTAGAAGCATGAAAATTACTATAAAGATGCTCATTTTAGCTCCAAAAGTGATGATCCACATCTGAAAGTCAAAATTAGTTGAAAGATGGACATTTTTTAAACGGACCATTTCGGTCATCTCGGAGCAATTTCATCAGGTCGCGGGTCATCGATCGTTTAGCATGAAAAATCGAACGTTCTCGCATGAACATTAATTTATTCTAAATGTTGTTTATATCTCTTCCCGCAGTGAATAAACCCGTTTTAAGCCCTCGAAGTGGGCATTTGGGTCCTTTTAAGTCACTTTTACCCTTCCGCCAATTCTTGAGTTTTGGCTCCCTAGAAGCATGAAAATGACTATAAAGATGCTCATTTTAGCTCCAAAAGTGATGATCCACATCTGAAAGTCAAAATTAGTTGAAAGATGGAAATTTTTAAAACGGACCATTTCGGTCATCTCGGAGCAATTTCATCAGGTCGCGGGTCATCGATCGTTTAGCATGAAAAATCGAACGTTCTCGCAAATACATTAATTTACTCTAAATGTTCTTTATATCTCTTCCCGCAGTGAATAAACCCGTTTTAAGCCCTCGAAGTGGGCAGTTGGGTCCTTTTAAGTCACTTTTACCCTTCCGCCAATTCTTGAGTTTTGGCCCCCTAGAAGCCTGAAAATGACTATAAAGATGCTCATTTTAGCTCCAAAAGTGATGATCCACATCTGAAAGTCAAAATTAGTTAAAAGATGGAAATTTTTAAAACGGACCATTTTGGTCATCTCGGAGCAATTTCATCAGGTCGCGGGTCATCGATCGTTTAGCATGAAAAATCGAACGTTCTCGCATGAACATTAATTTATTCTAAATGTTGTTTATATCTCTTCCCGCAGTGAATAAACCCATTTTAAGCCCTCGAAGTGGGCATTTGGGTCCTTTTAAGTCACTTTTACCTTTCCGCCAATTCTTGAGTTTTGGCTCCCTAGAAACATGAAAATGACTATAAAGATGCTCATTTTAGCTCCAAAAGTGATGATCCACATCTGAAAGTCAAAATTAGTTGAAAGATGGAAATTTTTAAAACGGACCATTTCGGTCATCTCGGAGCAATTTAATCAGGTCGCGGGTCATCGATCGTTTAGCATGAAAAATCGAATGTTCTCGCATATACATTAATTTACTCTAAATGTTCTTTATATCTCTTCCCGCAGTGAATAAACCCGTTTTAAGCCCTCGAAGTGGGCATTTAGGTCCTTTTAAGTCACTTTTACCCATCCGCCAATTCTTGAGTTTTGGCCCCCTAGAAGCCTGAAAATGACTATAAAGATGCTCATTTTAGCTCCAAAAGTGATGATCCATATCTGAAAGTCAAAATTAGTTGAAAGATGGAAATTTTTTAAAACGGACCATTTAGGTCATCTCGGAGCAATTTCATCAGGTCGGGTCATCGATCGTTTAGCATGAAAAATCGAACGTTCTCGCATATACATTAATTTACTCTAAATGTTCTTTATATCTCTTCCCGCAGTGAATAAACCCGTTTTAAGCCCTCGAAGTGGGCATTTGGGTCCTTTTAAGTCACTTTTACCCTTCCGCCTATTCTTGAGTTTTGGCTCCCTAGAAGCATGAAAATTACTATAAAGATGCTCATTTTAGCTCCGAAAGTGATGATCCACATCTGAAAGTCAAAATTAGTTGAAAGATGGAAATTTTTAAAATGGACCATTTCGGTCATCTAGGAGCAATTTCATCAGGTCGCGGGTCATCGATCGTTTAGCATGAAAAATCGAACGTTCTCGCATGAACATTAATTTACTCTAAATGTTGTTTATATCTCTTCCCGCAGTGAATAAACCCGTTTTAAGCCCTCGAAGTGGGCATTTGGGTCCTTTTAAGTCACTTTTAACCATCCGCCAATTCTTGAGTTTTGGCTCCCTAGAAGCCTGAAAATGACTATAAAGATGCTCATTTTAGCTCCAAAAGTGATGATCCACATCTGAAAGTCAAAATTAGTTGAAAGATGGAAATATTTAAAACGGACCATTTAGGTCATCTCGGAGGAATTTCATCAGGTCGCGGGTCATCGATCGTTTAGCATGAAAAATCGAACTTTCTTGCATGAACATTAATTTACTCTAAATGTTGTTTATATCTCTTCCCGCAGTGAATAACCCCGTTTTAAGCCCTCGAAGTGGGCATTTGGGTCCTTTTAAGTCACTTTTACCCTTCCGCCAACTCTTGAGTTTTAGCCCCCTAGAAGCCTGAAAATGACTATAAAGATGCTCATTTTAGCTCCAAAAGTGATGATCCACATCTGAAAGTCAAAATTAGTTAAAAGATGGAAATTTTTAAAACGGACCATTTTGGTCATCTCAGAGCAATTTCATCAGGTCGTGGGTCATCGATCGTTTAGCATGAAAAAATCGAACGTTTTGCATATACATTAATTTACTTTAAATGTTCTTTATATCTCTTCCCGCAGTGAACAAATCCATTTTAAGCCCTCGAAGTGGGCATTTGGGTCCTTTTAAATCACTTTTACCCTTTCGCCAATTCTTGAGTTTTGGCTCCCTAGAAGCCTGAAAATGACTATAAAGATGCTGATTTTAGCTCCAAAAGTGATGATCCACATTTGAAAGTCAAAATTAGTTAAAAGATGGAAATTTTTAAAACAGACCATTTTGGTCATCTCTGAGCAATTTCATCAGGTCGCGGGTCATCGATCGTTTAGCATGAAAAATCGAACGTTCTCGCATGAACATTAATTTATTCTAAATGTTGTTTATATCTCTTCCCGCAGTGAATAAACCCGTTTTAAGCCCTCGAAGTAGGCATTTGGGTCCTTTTAAGTCACTTTTACCCTTCCGCCAATTCTTGAGTTTTTGGCTCCCTAGAAGCATGAAAATGACTATAAAGATGCTCATTTTAGCTCCAAAAGTGATGATCCACATCTGAAAGTCAAAATTAGTTTAAAGATGGAAATTTTTAAAACGGACCATTTCGGTCATCTCGGAGCAATTTCATCAGGTCGCGGGTCATCGATCGTTTAGCATGAAAAATCGAACGTTCTCGCACATACATTAATTTACTCTAAATGTTCTTTATGTCTCTTCCCGCAGTGAATAAACCCGTTTTAAGCCCTCGAAGTGGGCATTTGGGTCCTTTTAAGTCACTTTTACCCATCCACCAATTCTTGAGTTTTGGCCCCCTAGAAGCCTGAAAATGACTATAAAGATGCTCATTTTAGCTCCAAAAGTGATGATCCACATCTGAAAGTCAAAATTAGTTGAAAGATGGAAATTTTTAAAACGGACCATTTAGGTCATCTCGGAGCAATTTCATCAGGTCGCGGGTCATCGATCGTTTAGCATGAAAAAATCGAACGTTCTTGCATGAACATTATTTAACTCTAAATGTTGTTTATATCTCTTCCCGCAGTGAATAAACCCGTTTTAAGCCCTCGAAGTGGGCATTTGGGTCCTTTTAAGTCACTTTTACCCTTCAGCCAATTCTTGAGTTTTGGCACCCTAGAAGCCTGAAAATGACTATAAAGATGCTCATTTTAGCTCCAAAAGTTATGATCCACATCTGAAAGTCAAAATTTGTTAAAAGATGGAAACATTTTTAAAAGGACCGTTTTGGTCATCTCGGAGCAATTTCATCAGGTCGCGGGTCATCGATCGTTTAGCATGAAAAATCGAACGTTCTCGCATGAACATTAATTTATTCTAAATGTTGTTTATATCTCTTCCCGCAGTGAATAAACCCGTTTTAAGCCCTCGAAGTGGGCATTTGGGTCCTTTTAAGTCACTTTTACCCATCCGCCAATTCTTGAGTTTTGGCCCCCTAGAAGCCTAAAAATGACTATAAAGATGCTCATTTTAGCTCCAAAAGTGATGATCCACATCTGAAAGTCAAAATTAGTTGAAAGATGGAAATTTTTAAAACGGACCATTTAGGTCATCTCGGAGCAATTTCATCAGGTCGCGGGTCATCGATCGTTTAGCATGAAAAAATCGAACGTTCTTGCATGAACATTATTTAACTCTAAATGTTGTTTATATCTCTTCCCGCAGTGAATAAACCCGTTTTAAGCCCTCGAAGTGGGCATTTGGGTCCTTTTAAGTCACTTTTATCCTTCAGCCAATTCTTGAGTTTTGGCACCCTAGAAGCCTGAAAATGACTATAAAGATGCTCATTTTAGCTCCAAAAGTTATGATCCACATCTGAAAGTCAAAATTTGTTAAAAGATGGAAACATTTTTAAAAGGACCGTTTTGGTCATCTCGGAGCAATTTCATCAGGTCGCGGGTCATCGATCGTTTAGCATGAAAAATCGAACGTTCTCGCATGAACATTAATTTATTCTAAATGTTGTTTATATCTCTTCCCGCAGTGAATAAACCCGTTTTAAGCCCTCGAAGTGGGCATTTGGGTCCTTTTAAGTCACTTTTACCCTTCCGCCAATTCTTGAGTTTTGGCTCCCTAGAAGCATGAAAATGACTATAAAGATGCTCATTTTAGCTCCAAAAGTGATGATCCACATCTGAAAGTCAAAATTAGTTGAAAGATGGAAATTTTTAAAACGGACCATTTCGGTCATCTCGGAGCAATTTTATCAGGTCGCGGGTCATCGATCGTTTAGCATGAAAAATCAAACGTTCTCGCAAATACATTAATTTACTCTAAATGTTCTTTATATCTCTTCCCGCAGTGAATAAACCTGTTTTAAGCCCTCGAAGTGGGCATTTGGGTCCTTTTAAGTCACTTTTACCCATCCGCCAATTCTTGAGTTTTGGCCCCCTAGAAGCCTGAAAATGACTATAAAGATGCTCATTTTAGCTCCAAAAGTGATGATCCACATCTGAAAGTCAAAATTAGTTGAAAGATGGAAATTTTTTTAAACGGACCATTTAGGTCATCTCGGAGCAATTTCATCAGGTCGCGGGTCATCGATCGTTTAGCATGAAAAATCGAACGTTCTCGCATATACATTAATTTACTCTAAATGTTGTTTATATCTCTTCCCGCAGTGAATAAACCCGTTTTAAGCCCTCGAAGTGGGCATTTGGGTCCTTTTAAGTCACTTTTACCCTTCCGCCTATTCTTGAGTTTTGGCTCCCTAGAAGCATGAAAATTACTATAAAGATGCTCATTTTAGCTCCAAAAGTGATGATCCACATCTGAAAGTCAAAATTAGTTGAAAGATGGAAATTTTTAAAAAGGACCATTTCGGTCATCTCGGAGCAATTTCATCAGGTCGCGGGTCATCGATCGTTTAGCATGAAAAATCGAACGTTCTCGCATTAACATTAATTTACTCTAAATGTTGTTTATATCTCTTCCCGCAGTGAATAAACCTGTTTTAAGCCCTCGAAGTGGGCATTTGGGTCCTTTTAAGTCACTTTTACCCTTCCGCCAATTCTTGAGTTTTGGCCCCCTAGAAGCCTGAAAATGACTATGAAGATGCTAATTTTAGCTCCAAAAGTGCTGATCCACATCTGAAAGTCAAAATTAGTTGAAAGATAGAAATTTTTAAAACGGACCATTTCGGTCATCTCGGAGCAATTTCATCAGGTCGCGGGTCATCGATCGTTTAGCATGAAAAATCGTACGTTCTCGCATATACATTAATTTACTCTAAATGTTCTTTATATCTCTTCCCGCAGTGAATAAACCTGTTTTAAGCCCTCGAAGTGGGGATTTGGGTCCTTTTAAGTCACTTTTACCCTTCCGCCAATTCTTGAGTTTTGGCTCCCTAGAAGCATGAAAATGACTATAAAGATGCTCATTTTAGCTCCAAAAGTGATGATCCACATCTGAAAGTCAAAATTAGTTGAAAGATGGAAATTTTTTAAAACGGACCATTTAGGTCATCTCGGAGCAATTTCATCAGGTCGCGGGTCATCGATCGTTTAGCATGAAAAATCGAACGTTCTCGCATATACATTAATTTACTCTAAATGTTGTTTATATCTCTTCCCGCAGTGAATAAACCCGTTTTAAGCCCTCGAAGTGGGCATTTGGGTCCTTTTAAGTCACTTTTACCCTTCCGCCTATTCTTGAGTTTTGGCTCCCTAGAAGCATGAAAATTACTATAAAGATGCTCATTTTAGCTCCAAAAGTGATGATCCACATCTGAAAGTCAAAATTAGTTGAAAGATGGACATTTTTAAAACGGACCATTTCGGTCATCTCGGAGCAATTTCATCAGGTCGCGGGTCATCGATCGTTTAGCATGAAAAATCGAATGTTCTCGCATGAACATTAATTTATTCTAAATGTTGTTTATATCTCTTCCCGCAGTGAATAAACCCGTTTTAAGCCCTCGAAGTGGGCATTTGGGTCCTTTTAAGTCACTTTTACCCTTCCGCCAATTCTTGAGTTTTGGCTCCCTAGAAGCATGAAAATGACTATAAAGATGCTCATTTTAGCTCCAAAAGTGATGATTCACATCTGAAAGTCAAAATTAGTTGAAAGATGGAAATTTTTAAAACGGACCATTTCGGTAATCTCGGAGCAATTTCATCAGGTCGCGGGTCATCGATCGTTTAGCAGGAAAAATCGAACTTTCTTGCATGAACATTAATTTACTCTAAATGTTGTTTATATCTCTTCCCGCAGTGAATAAACCCGTTTTAAGCCCTCGAAGTGGGCATTTGGGTCCTTTTAAGTCACTTTTACCCTTCCGCCAATTCTTGAGTTTTGGCCCCCTAGAAGCCTGAAAATGACTATAAAGATGCTCATTTTAGCTCCAAAAGTGATGATCCACATCTGAAAGTTAAAATTAGTTAAAAGATGGAAATTTTTAAAACGGACCATTTTGGTCATCTCGGAGCAATTTCATCAGGTCGCGGGTCATCGATCGTTTAGCATGAAAAATCGAACGTTCTCGCATATACAATAATTTACTCTAAATGTTCTTTATATCTCTTCCCGCAGTGAATAAACCCGTTTTAAGCCCTCGAAGTGGGCATTTGGGTCCTTTTAAGTCACTTTTACCCATCCGCCAATTCTTGAGTTTTGGCCCCCTAGAAGCCTGAAAATGACTATAAAGATGCTCATTTTAGCTCCAAAAGTGATGATCCACATCTGAAAGTCAAAATTAGTTGAAAGATGGAAATTTTTAAAACAGACCATTTCGGTAATCTCGGAGCAATTTCATCAGGTCGCGGGTCATCGATCGTGTAGCATGAAAAATCGAATGTTCTCGCATGAACATTAGTTTACTCTAAATGTTGTTTATATCTCTTCCCGCAGTGAATAAACCCGTTTTATGCCCTCGAAGTGGCCATTTGGGCCCTTTTAAGTCATTTTTACCCTTCCGCCAATTCTTGAGTTTTGGCCCCCTAGAAGCCTGAAAATGACTATAAAGATGCTCATTTTACCTCCAAAAGTGATGATCCACATCTGAAAGTCAAAATTAGTTGAAAGAGAGAAATTTTTAAAATGGACCATTTCGGTCATCAAGGAGCAATTTCATCAGGTCGCGGGTCATCGATCGTGTAGCATGAAAAATCGAACGTTCTCGCATTAACATTAATTTACTCTAACTGTTGTTTATATCTCTTCCCGCAGTGAATAAACCTGTTTTAAGCCCTCGAAGTGGGCATTTGGGTCCTTTTAAGTCACTTTTACCCTTCCGCCAATTCTTGAGTTTTGGCCCCCTAGAAGCCTGAAAATGACTATGAAGATGCTCATTTTAGCTCCAAAAGTGCTGATCCACATCTGAAAGTCAAAATTAGTTGAAAGATAGAAATTTTTAAAACGGACCATTTCGGTCATCTCGGAGCAATTTCATCAGGTCGCGGGTCATCTATCGTTTAGCATGAAAAATCGAACGTTCTCGCATATACATTAATTTACTCTAAATGTTCTTTATATCTCTTCCCGCAGTGAATAAACACGTTTTAAGCCCTCGAAGTGGGCATTTGGGTCCTTTTAAGTCACTTTTACCCTTCCGCCAATTCTTGAGTTTTGGCTCCCTAGAAGCATGAAAATGACTATAAAGATGCTCATTTTAGCTCCAAAAGTGATGATCCACATCTGAAAGTCAAAATTAGTTGAAAGATGGAAATTTTTTTAAACGGACCATTTCGGTCATCTCGGAGCAATTTCATCAGGTCGCGGGTCATCGATCGTTTAGCATGAAAAATCGAACGTTCTCGCATATACATTAATTTACTCTAAATGTTCTTTATATCTCTTCCCGCAGTGAATAAACCCGTTTTAAGCCCTCGAAGTGGGCATTTGGGTCCTTTTAAGTCACTTTTACCCTTCCGCCTATTCTTGAGTTTTGGCTCCCTAGAAGCATGAAAATTACTATAAAGATGCTCATTTTAGCTCCAAAAGTGATGATCCACATCTGAAAGTCAAAATTAGTTGAAAGATGGAAATTTTTAAAACGGACCATTTCGGTCATCTCGGAGCAATTTCATCAGGTCGCGGGTCATCGATCGTTTAGCATGAAAAATCGAACGTTCTCGCAAAAACATTAATTTACTCTAAATGTTCTTTATATCTCTTCCCGCAGTGAATAAACCCGTTTTAAGCCCTCGAAGTGGGCATTTGGGTCCTTTTAAGTCACTTTTACCCTTCCGCCAATTCTTGAGTTTTGGCCCCCTAGAAGCCTGAAAATGACTATAAAGATGCTCATTTTAGCTCCAAAAGTGATGATCAACATCTGAAAGTTAAAATTAGTTAAAAGATGGAAATTTTTAAAACGGACCATTTAGGTCATCTCGGAGCAATTTCATCAGGTCGCGGGTCATCGATCGTTTAGCAGGAAAAATCGAACTTTCTTGCATGAACATTAATTTACTCTAAATGTTGTTTATATCTCTTCCCGCAGTGAATAAACCCGTTTTAAGCCCTCGAAGTGGGCATTTGGGTCCTTTTAAGTCACTTTTACCCTTCCGCCAATTCTTGAGTTTTGGCCCCCTAGAAGCCTGAAAATGACTATAAAGATGCTCATTTTAGCTCCAAAAGTGATGATCCACATCTGAAAGTTAAAATTAGTTAAAAGATGGAAATTTTTAAAACGGACCATTTTGGTCATCTCGGAGCAATTTCATCAGGTCGCGGGTCATCGATCGTTTAGCATGAAAAATCGAACGTTCTCGCATATACAATAATTTACTCTAAATGTTCTTTATATCTCTTCCCGCAGTGAATAAACCCATTTTAAGCCCTCGAAGTGGGCATTTGGGTCCTTTTAAGTCACTTTTACCCATCCGCCAATTCTTGAGTTTTGGCCCCCTAGAAGCCTGAAAATGACTATAAAGATGCTCATTTTAGCTCCAAAAGTGATGATCCACATCTGAAAGTCAAAATTAGTTGAAAGATGGAAATTTTTAAAACAGACCATTTTGGTAATCTCGGAGCAATTTCATCAGGTCGCGGGTCATCGATCGTGTAGCATGAAAAATCGAATGTTCTCGCATGAACATTAGTTTACTCTAAATGTTGTTTATATCTCTTCCCGCAGTGAATACACCCGTTTTAAGCCCTCGAAGTGGCCATTTGGGCCCTTTTAAGTCATTTTTACCCTTCCGCCAATTCTTGAGTTTTGGCCCCCTAGAAGCCTGAAAATGACTATAAAGATGCTCATTTTACCTCCAAAAGTGATGATCCACATCTGAAAGTCAAAATTAGTTGAAAGAGAGAAATTTTTAAAATGGACCATTTCGGTCATCAAGGAGCAATTTCATCAGGTCGCGGGTCATCGATCGTGTAGCATGAAAAATCGAACGTTCTCGCATGAACATTAATTTACTCTAAATGTTGTTTATATCTCTTCCCGCAGTGAATAAACCTGTTTTAAGCCCTCGAAGTGGGCATTTGGGTCCTTTTAAGTCACTTTTACCCTTCCGCCAATTCTTGAGTTTTGGCCCCCTAGAAGCCTGAAAATGACTATCAAGATGCTCATTTTAGCTCCAAAAGTGATGATCCACATCTGAAAGTCAAAATTAGTTGAAAGATGGAAATTTTTTAAACGGACCATTTCGGTCATCTCGGAGCAATTTCATCAGGTCGCGGGTCATCGATCGTGTAGCATGAAAAATCGAACGTTCTCGCATGAACATTAATTTACTCTAAATGTTGTTTATATCTCTTCCCGCAGTGAATAAACCTGTTTTAAGCCCTCGAAGTGGGCATTTGGGTCCTTTTAAGTCACTTTTACCCTTCCGCCAATTCTTGAGTTTTGGCCCCCTAGAAGCCTGAAAATGACTATCAAGATGCTCATTTTAGCTCCAAAAGTGATGATCCACATCTGAAAGTCAAAATTAGTTGAAAGATGGAAATTTTTTAAACGGACCATTTCGGTCATCTCGGAGCAATTTTATCAGGTCATCGATCATTTAGCATGAAAAATCGAACGTTCTCGCATGAACATTAGTTTACTCTAAATGTTGTTTATATCTCTTCCCGCAGTGAATAAACCCGTTTTAAGCCCTCGAAGTGGCCATTTGGGTCCTTTTAAGTCATTTTTACCCTTCCGCCAATTCTTGAGTTTTGGCCCCCTAGAAGCCTGAAAATGACTATAAAGATGCTCATTTTACCTCCAAAAGTGATGATCCACATCTGAAAGTCAAAATTAGTTGAAAGAGAGAAATTTTTAAAATGGACCATTTCGGTCATCAAGGAGCAATTTCATCAGGTCGCGGGTCATCGATCGTGTAGCATGAAAAATCGAACGTTCTCGCATTAACATTAATTTACTCTAAATGTTGTTTATATCTCTTCCCGCAGTGAATAAACCTGTTTTAAGCCCTCGAAGTGGGCATTTGGGTCCTTTTAAGTCACTTTTACCCTTCCGCCAATTCTTGAGTTTTGGCCCCCTAGAAGCCTGAAAATGACTATGAAGATGCTCATTTTAGCTCCAAAAGTGCTGATCCACATCTGAAAGTCAAAATTAGTTGAAAGATAGAAATTTTTAAAACGGACCATTTCGGTCATCTCGGAGCAATTTCATCAGGTCGCGGGTCATCGATCGTTTAGCATAAAAAATCGGACGTGCTCGCATATACATTATTTACTCTAAATGTTCTTTATATCTCTTCCCGCAGTGAATAAACACGTTTTAAGACCTCGAAGTGGGCATTTGGGTCCTTTTAAGTCACTTTTACCCTTCCACCAATTCTTGAGTTTTGGCCCCCTAGAAGCCTGAAAATGACTATGAAGATGCTCATTTTAGCTCCAAAAGTGCTGATCCACATCTGAAAGTCAAAATTAGTTGAAAGATGGAAATTTTTAAAACGGACCATTTCGGTCATCTCGGAGCAATTTCATCAGGTCGCGGGTCATCGATCGTTTAGCATAAAAAATCGGACGTGCTCGCATATACATTATTTACTCTAAATGTTCTTTATATCTCTTCCCGCAGTGAATAAACACGTTTTAAGACCTCGAAGTGGGCATTTGGGTCCTTTTAAGTCACTTTTACCCTTCCACCAATTCTTGAGTTTTGGCTCCCTAGAAGCATGAAAATGACTATAAAGATGCTCATTTTAGCTCCAAAAGTGATGATCCACATCTGAAAGTCAAAATTAGTTGAAAGATGGACATTTTTAAAAAGGACCATTTCGGTCATCAAGGAGCAATTTCATCAGGTCGCGGGTCATCGATCGTTTAGCATGAAAAATCGGACGTGCTCGCATATACATTAATTTACTCTAAATGTTCTTTATATCTCTTCCCGCAGTGAATAAACACGTTTTAAGCCCTCGAAGTGGGCATTTGGGTCCTTTTAAGTCACTTTTACCCTTCCGCCAATTCTTGAGTTTTGGCTCCCTAGAAGCATGAAAATGACTATAAAGATGCTCATTTTAGCTCCAAAAGGGATGATCCACATCTGAAAGTCAAAATTAGTTGAAAGATGGAAATTTTTAAAACGGACCATTTCGGTCATCTCGGAGCAATTTCATCAGGGCGCGGGTCATCGATCGTTTAGCATGAAAAATCGAACGTTCTCGCATATACATTAATTTACTCTAAATGTGGTTTATATCTCTTCCCGCAGTGAATAAACCCGTTTTAAGCCCTCGAAGTGGGCATTTGGGTCCTTTTAAGTCACTTTTACCCTTCCACCAATTCTTGAGTTTTGGCCCCCTAGAAGCCTGAAAATGACTATAAAGATGCTCATTTTAGCTCCAAAAGTGATGATCCACATCTGAAAGTTAAAATTAGTTAAAAGATGGAAATTTTTAAAACGGACCATTTTGGTCATCTCGGAGCAATTTCATCAGGTCGCGGGTCATCGATCGTTTAGCATGAAAAATCGAACGTTCTCGCATATACAATAATTTACTCTAAATGTTCTTTATATCTCTTCCCGCAGTAAATAAACCCGTTTTAAGCCCTCAAAGTGGGCATTTGGGTCCTTTTAAGTCACTTTTACCCATCCGCCAATTCTTGAGTTTTGGCCCCCTAGAAGCCTGAAAATGACTATAAAGATGCTCATTTTAGCTCCAAAAGTGATGATCCACATCTGAAAGTCAAAATTAGTTGAAAGATGGAAATTTTTAAAACAGACCATTTCGGTAATCTCGGAGCAATTTCATCAGGTCGCGGGTCATCGATCGTGTAGCATGAAAAATCGAATGTTCTCGCATGAACATTAGTTTACTCTAAATGTTGTTTATATCTCTTCCCGCAGTGAATAAACCCGTTTTAAGCCCTCAAAGTGGCCATTTGGGTCCTTTTAAGTCATTTTTACCCTTCCGCCAATTCTTGAGTTTTGGCCCCCTAGAAGCCTGAAAATGACTATAAAGATGCTCATTTTACCTCCAAAAGTGATGATCCACATCTGAAAGTCAAAATTAGTTGAAAGATGGAAATTTTTAAAACAGACCATTTCGGTAATCTCGGAGCAATTTCATCAGGTCGCGGGTCATCGATCGTTTAGCATGAAAAATCGAACGTTCTCGCAAAAACATTAATTTACTCTAAATGTTCTTTATATCTCTTCCCACAGTGAATAAACCCGTTTTAAGCCCTCGAAGTGGGCATTTGGGTCCTTTTAAGTCACTTTTACCCATCCGCCAATTCTTGAGTTTTGGACCCCTAGAAGCCTGAAAATGACTATAAAGATGCTAATTTTAGCTCCAAAAGTGATGATCCACATCTGAAAGTCAAAATTAGTTGAAAGATGGAAATATTTAAAACGGACCATTTAGGTCATCTCGGAGCAATTTCATCAGGTCGCGGGTCATCGATCGTTTAGCATGAAAAATCGAACGTTCTCGCATATACATTAATTTACTCTAAATGTTGTTTATATCTCTTCCCGCAGTGAATAAACCCGTTTTAAGCCCTCGAAGTGGGCATTTGGGTCCTTTTAAGTCACTTTTACCCTTCCGCCTATTCTTGAGTTTTGGCTCCCTAGAAGCATGAAAATTACTATAAAGATGCTCATTTTAGCTCCAAAAGTGATGATCCACATCTGAAAGTCAAAATTAGTTGAAAGATGGAAATTTTTAAAACGGACCATTTCGGTCATCTCGGAGCAATTTCATCAGGTCGCGGGTCATCGATCGTTTAGCATGAAAAATCGAACGTTCTCGCAAAAACATTAATTTACTTTAAATGTTCTTTATATCTCTTCCCGCAGTGAATAAACCCGTTTTAAGCCCTCGAAGTGGGCATTTGGGTCCTTTTAAGTCACTTTTACCCATCCGCCAATTCTTGAGTTTTGGCCCCCTAGAAGCCTGAAAATGATATAAAGATGCTAATTTTAGCTCCAAAAGTGATGATCCACATCTGAAAGTCAAAATTAGTTGAAAGATGGAAATATTTAAAACGGACCATTTAGGTCATCTCGGAGCAATTTCATCAGGTCGCGGGTCATCGATCGTTTAGCAGGAAAAATCGAACTTTCTTGCATGAACATTAATTTACTCTAAATGTTGTTTATATCTCTTCCCGCAGTGAATAAACCCGTTTTAAGCCCTCGAAGTGGGCATTTGGGTCCTTTTAAGTCACTTTTACCCTTCCGCCAATTCTTGAGTTTTGGCCCCCTAGAAGCCTGAAAATGACTATAAAGATGCTCATTTTAGCTCCAAAAGTGATGATCCACATCTGAAAGTTAAAATTAGTTAAAAGATGGAAATTTTTAAAACGGACCATTTTGGTCATCTCGGAGCAATTTCATCAGGTCGCGGGTCATCGATCGTTTAGCATGAAAAATCGAACGTTCTCGCATATACAATAATTTACTCTAAATGTTCTTTATATCTCTTCCCGCAGTGAATAAACCCGTTTTAAGCCCTCGAAGTGGGCATTTGGGTCCTTTTAAGTCACTTTTACCCATCCGCCAATTCTTGAGTTTTGGCCCCCTAGAAGCCTGAAAATGACTATAAAGATGCTCATTTTAGCTCCAAAAGTGATGATCCACATCTGAAAGTCAAAATTAGTTGAAAGATGGAAATTTTTAAAACAGACCATTTCGGTAATCTCGGAGCAATTTCATCAGGTCGCGGGTCATCGATCGTGTAGCATGAAAAATCGAATGTTCTCGCATGAACATTAGTTTACTCTAAATGTTGTTTATATCTCTTCCCGCAGTGAATAAACCCGTTTTAAGCCCTCAAATTGGCCATTTGGGTCCTTTTAAGTCATTTTTACCCTTCCGCCAATTCTTGAGTTTTGGCCCCCTAGAAGCCTGAAAATGACTATAAAGATGCTCATTTTACCTCCAAAAGTGATGATCCACATCTGAAAGTCAAAATTAGTTGAAAGAGAGAAATTTTTAAAATGGACCATTTCGGTCATCAAGGAGCAATTTCATCAGGTCGCGGGTCATCGATCGTGTAGCATGAAAAATCGAACGTTCTCGCATTAACATTAATTTACTCTAAATGTTGTTTATATCTCTTCCCGCAGTGAATAAACCTGTTTTAAGCCCTCGAAGTGGGCATTTGGGTCCTTTTAAGTCACTTTTACCCTTCCGCCAATTCTTGAGTTTTGGCCCCCTAGAAGCCTGAAAATGACTATGAAGATGCTCATTTTAGCTCTAAAAGTGCTGATCCACATCTGAAAGTCAAAATTAGTTGAAAGATAGAAATTTTTAAAACGGACCATTTCGGTCATCTCGGAGCAATTTCATCAGGTCGCGGGTCATCGATCGTTTAGCATGAAAAATCGAACGTTCTCGCATATACATTAATTTACTCTAAATGTTCTTGATATCTCTTCCCGCAGTGAATAAACACGTTTTAAGCCCTCGAAGTGGGCATTTGGGTCCTTTTAAGTCACTTTTACCCTTCCGCCAATTCTTGAGTTTTGGCTCCCTAGAAGCATGAAAATGACTATAAAGATGCTCATTTTAGCTCCAAAAGTGATGATCCACATCTGAAAGTCAAAATTAGTTGAAAGATGGAAATTTTTAAAACGGACCATTTCGGTCATCTCGGAGCAATTTCATCAGGTCGCGGGTCATCGATCGTTTAGCATGAAAAATCGAACGTTCTCGCAAATACATTAATTTACTCTAAATGTTCTTTATATCTCTTCCCGCAGTGAATAAACCCGTTTTAAGCCCTCGAAGTGGGCATTTGGGTCCTTTTAAGTCACTTTTACCCTTCCGCCTATTCTTGAGTTTTGGCTCCCTAGAAGCATGAAAATTACTATAAAGATGCTCATTTTAGCTCCAAAAGTGATGATCCACATCTGAAAGTCAAAATTAGTTGAAAGATGGAAATTTTTAAAACGGACCATTTCGGTCATCTCGGAGCAATTTCATCAGGTCGCGGGTCATCGATCGTTTAGCATGAAAAATCGAACGATCTCGCATGAACATTAATTTATTCTAAATGTTGTTTATATCTCTTCCCGCAGTGAATAAACCCGTTTTAAGCCCTCGAAGTGGGCATTTGGGTCCTTTTAAGTCACTTTTACCCTTCCGCCAATTCTTGAGTTTTGGCTCCCTAGAAGCATGAAAATGACTATAAAGATGCTCATTTTAGCTCCAAAAGTGATGATCCACATCTGAAAGTCAAAATTAGTTGAAAGATGGAAATATTTAAAACGGACCATTTAGGTCATCTCGGAGCAATTTCATCAGGTCGCGGGTCATCGATCGTTTAGCAGGAAAAATTGAACTTTCTTGCATGAACATTAATTTACTCTAAATGTTGTTTATATCTCTTCCCGCAGTGAATAAACCCGTTTTAAGCCCTCGAAGTGGGCATTTGGGTCCTTTTAAGTCACTTTTACCCTTCCGCCAATTCTTGAGTTTTGGCCCCCTAGAAGCCTGAAAATGACTATAAAGATGCTCATTTTAGCTCCAAAAGTGATGATCCACATCTGAAAGTCAAAATTAGTTGAAAGATGGAAATATTTAAAACGGACCATTTCGGTAATCTCAGAGCAATTTCATCAGGTCGCGGGTCATCGATCGTTTAGCAGGAAAAATTGAACTTTCTTGCATGAACATTGATTTACTCTAAATGTTCTTTATATCTCTTCCCGCAGTGAATAAACCCGTTTTAAGCCCTCGAAGTGGGCATTTGGGTCCTTTTAAGTCACTTTTACCCTTCCGCCTATTCTTGAGTTTTGGCTCCCTAGAAGCCTGAAAATGACTATAAAGATGCTCATTTTAGCTCCAAAAGTGATGATCCACATCTGAAAGTCAAAATTAGTTGAAAGATGGAAATTTTTAAAACGGACCATTTCGGTCATCTCGGAGCAATTTCATCAGGTCGCGGGTCATCGATCGTTTAGCATGAAAAATCGGGCGTGCTCGCATATACATTAATTTACTCTAAATGTTGTTTATATCTCTTCCCGCAGTGAATAAACCCGTTTTAAGCCCTCGAAGTGGGCATTTGGGTCCTTTTAAGTCACTTTTACCCATCCGCCAATTCTTGAGTTTTGGCTCCCTAGAAGCATGAAAATTACTATAAAGATGCTCATTTTAGCTCCAAAAGTGATGATCCACATCTGAAAGTCAAAATTAGTTGAAAGATGGAAATTTTTAAAACGGACCATTTCGGTCATCTCGGAGCAATTACATCAGGTCGCGGGTCATCGATCGTTTAGCATGAAAAATCGAACGTTCTCGCATGAACATTAATTTATTCTAAATGTTGTTTATATCTCTTCCCGCAGTGAATAAACCCGTTTTAAGCCCTCGAAGTGGGCATTTGGGTCCTTTTAAGTCACTTTTACCCTTCCGCCAATTCTTGAGTTTTGGCTCCCTAGAAGCATGAAAATGACTATAAAGATGCTCATTTTAGCTCCAAAAGTGATGATCCACATCTGAAAGTCAAAATTAGTTGAAAGATGGAAATTTTTAAAACGGACCATTTCGGTAATCTCGGAGCAATTTCATCAGGTCGCGGGTCATCGATCGTTTAGCATGAAAAATCGAACGTTCTCGCAAAAACATTAATTTACTCTAAATGTTCTTTATATCTCTTCCCACAGTGAATAAACCCGTTTTAAGCCCTCGAAGTGGGCATTTGGGTCCTTTTAAGTCACTTTTACCCATCCGCCAATTCTTGAGTTTTGGCCCCCTAGAAGCCTGAAAATGACTATAAAGATGCTAATTTTAGCTCCAAAAGTGATGATCCACATCTGAAAGTCAAAATTAGTTGAAAGATGGAAATATTTAAAACGGACCATTTAGGTCATCTCGGAGCAATTTCATCAGGTCGCGGGTCATCGATCGTTTAGCAGGAAAAATCGAACTTTCTTGCATGAACATTAATTTACTCTAAATGTTGTTTATATCTCTTCCCGCAGTAAATAAACCCGTTTTAAGCCCTCAAAGTGGGCATTTGGGTCCTTTTAAGTCACTTTTACCCATCCGCCAATTCTTGAGTTTTGGCCCCCTAGAAGCCTGAAAATGACTATAAAGATGCTCATTTTAGCTCCAAAAGTGATGATCCACATCTGAAAGTCAAAATTAGTTGAAAGATGGAAATTTTTAAAACAGACCATTTCGGTAATCTCGGAGCAATTTCATCAGGTCGCGGGTCATCGATCGTGTAGCATGAAAAATCGAATGTTCTCGCATGAACATTAGTTTACTCTAAATGTTGTTTATATCTCTTCCCCCAGTGAATAAACCCGTTTTAAGCCCTCGAAGTGGCCATTTGGGTCCTTTTAAGTCATTTTTACCCTTCCGCCAATTCTTGAGTTTTGGCCCCCTAGAAGCCTGAAAATGACTATAAAGATGCTCATTTTACCTCCAAAAGTGATGATCCACATCTGAAAGTCAAAATTAGTTGAAAGATGGAAATTTTTAAAACAGACCATTTCGGTAATCTCGGAGCAATTTTATCAGGTCGCGGGTCATCGATCGTTTAGCATGAAAAATCGAACGTTCTCGCAAAAACATTAATTTACTCTAAATGTTCTTTATATCTCTTCCCGCAGTGAATAAACCCGTTTTAAGCCCTCGAAGTGGGCATTTGGGTCCTTTTAAGTCACTTTTACCCATCCGCCAATTCTTGAGTTTTGGCCCCCTAGAAGCCTGAAAATGACTATAAAGATGCTAATTTTAGCTCCAAAAGTGATGATCCACATCTGAAAGTCAAAATTAGTTGAAAGATGTAAATATTTAAAACGGACCATTTAGGTCATCTCGGAGCAATTTCATCAGGTCGCGGGTCATCGATCGTTTAGCATGAAAAATCGAACGTTCTCGCATATACATTAATTTACTCTAAATGTTGTTTATATCTCTTCCCGCAGTGAATAAACCCGTTTTAAGCCCTCGAAGTGGGCATTTGGGTCCTTTTAAGTCACTTTTACCCTTCCGCCTATTCTTGAGTTTTGGCTCCCTAGAAGCATGAAAATTACTATAAAGATGCTCATTTTAGCTCCAAAAGTGATGATCCACATCTGAAAGTCAAAATTAGTTGAAAGATGGAAATTTTTAAAACTGACCATTTCGGTCATCTCGGAGCAATTTCATCAGGTCGCGGGTCATCGATCGTTTAGCATGAAAAATCGAACGTTCTCGCATGAACATTAATTTATTCTAAATGTTGTTTATATCTCTTCCCGCAGTGAATAAACCCGTTTTAAGCCCTCGAAGTGGGCATTTGGGTCCTTTTAAGTCACTTTTACCCTTCCGCCAATTCTTGAGTTTTGGCTCCCTAGAAGCATGAAAATGACTATAAAGATGCTCATTTTAGCTCCAAAAGTGATGATCCACATCTGAAAGTCAAAATTAGTTGAAAGATGGAAATATTTAAAACGGACCATTTAGGTCATCTCGGAGCAATTTCATCAGGTCGCGGGTCATCGATCGTTTAGCAGGAAAAATCGAACTTTCTTGCATGAACATTAATTTACTCTAAATGTTGTTTATATCTCTTCCCGCAGTGAATAAACCCGTTTTAAGCCCTCGAAGTGGGCATTTGGGTCCTTTTAAGTCACTTTTACCCTTCCGCCAATTCTTGAGTTTTGGCCCCCTAGAAGCCTGAAAATGACTATAAAGATGCTCATTTTAGCTCCAAAAGTGATGATCCACATCTGAAAGTTAAAATTAGTTAAAAGATGGAAATTTTTAAAACGGACCATTTTGGTCATCTCGGAGCAATTTCATCAGGTCGCGGGTCATCGATCGTTTAGCATGAAAAATCGAACGTTCTCGCATATACATTAATTTACTCTAAATGTTCTTTATATCTCTTCCCGCAGTGAATAAACCTGTTTTAAGCCCTCGAAGTGGGGATTTGGGTCCTTTTAAGTCACTTTTACCCTTCCGCCAATTCTTGAGTTTTGGCTCCCTAGAAGCATGAAAATGACTATAAAGATGCTCATTTTAGCTCCAAAAGTGATGATCCACATCTGAAAGTCAAAATTAGTTGAAAGATGGAAATTTTTTAAAACGGACCATTTAGGTCAACTCGGAGCAATTTCATCAGGTCGCGGGTCATCGATCGTTTAGCATGAAAAATCGAACGTTCTCGCATATACATTAATTTACTCTAAATGTTGTTTATATCTCTTCCCGCAGTGAATAAACCCGTTTTAAGCCCTCGAAGTGGGCATTTGGGTCCTTTTAAGTCACTTTTACCCTTCCGCCTATTCTTGAGTTTTGGCTCCCTAGAAGCATGAAAATGACTATAAAGATGCTCATTTTAGCTCCAAAAGTGATGATCCACATCTGAAAGTCAAAATTAGTTGAAAGATGGAAATATTTAAAACGGACCATTTAGGTCATCTCGGAGCAATTTCATCAGGTCGCGGGTCATCGATCGTTTAGCAGGAAAAATCGAACTTTCTTGCATGAACATTAATTTACTCTAAATGTTGTTTATATCTCTTCCCGCAGTGAATAAACCCGTTTTAAGCCCTCGAAGTGGGCATTTGGGTCCTTTTAAGTCACTTTTACCCTTCCGCCAATTCTTGAGTTTTGGCCCCCTAGAAGCCTGAAAATGACTATAAAGATGCTCATTTTAGCTCCAAAAGTGATGATCCACATCTGAAAGTTAAAATTAGTTAAAAGATGG
Source organism: Lissotriton vulgaris (assembly GCF_964263255.1). NCBI lineage: Eukaryota > Metazoa > Chordata > Amphibia > Caudata > Salamandridae > Lissotriton > Lissotriton vulgaris. The sequence goes on from NW_028251712.1 coordinate 110,056, forward strand.
AAATTTTTAAAACGGACCATTTTGGTCATCTTGGAGCAATTTCATCAGGTCGCGGGTCATCGATCGTTTAGCATGAAAAATCGAACGTTCTCGCATATACATTAATTTACTCTAAATGTTCTTTATATCTCTTCCCGCAGTGAATAAACCTGTTTTAAGCCCTCGAAGTGGGGATTTGGGTCCTTTTAAGTCACTTTTACCCTTCCGCCAATTCTTGAGTTTTGGCTCCCTAGAAGCATGAAAATGACTATATAGATGCTCATTTTAGCTCCAAAAGTGATGATCCACATCTGAAAGTCAAAATTAGTTGAAAGATGGAAATTTTTTAAAACGGACCATTTAGGTCATCTCGGAGCAATTTCATCAGGTCGCGGGTCATCGATCGTTTAGCATGAAAAATCGAACGTTCTCGCATATACATTAATTTACTCTAAATGTTGTTTATATCTCTTCCCGCAGTGAATAAACCCGTTTTAAGCCCTCGAAGTGGGCATTTGGGTCCTTTTAAGTCACTTTTACCCTTCCGCCTATTCTAGAGTTTTGGCTCCCTAGAAGCATGAAAATTACTATAAAGATGCTCATTTTAGCTCCAAAAGTGATGATCCACATCTGAAAGTCAAAATTAGTTGAAAGATGGAAATTTTTAAAACGGACCATTTCGGTCATCTCGGAGCAATTTCATCAGGTCGCGGGTCATCGATCGTTTAGCATGAAAAATCGAACGTTCTCGCAAAAACATTAATTTACTTTAAATGTTCTTTATATCTCTTCCCGCAGTGAATAAACCCGTTTTAAGCCCTCGAAGTGGGCATTTGGGTCCTTTTAAGTCACTTTTACCCATCCGCCAATTCTTGAGTTTTGGCCCCCTAGAAGCCTGAAAATGACTATAAAGATGCTAATTTTAGCTCCAAAAGTGATGATCCACATCTGAAAGTCAAAATTAGTTGAAAGATGGAAATATTTAAAACGGACCATTTAGGTCATCTCGGAGCAATTTCATCAGGTCGCGGGTCATCGATCGTTTAGCAGGAAAATAGAACTTTCTTGCATGAACATTAATTTACTCTAAATGTTGTTTATATCTCTTCCCGCAGTGAATAAACCCGTTTTAAGCCCTCGAAGTGGGCATTTGGGTCCTTTTAAGTCACTTTTACCCTTCCGCCAATTCTTGAGTTTTGGCCCCCTAGAAGCCTGAAAATGACTATAAAGATGCTCATTTTAGCTCCAAAAGTGATGATCCACATCTGAAAGTTAAAATTAGTTAAAAGATGGAAATTTTTAAAACGGACCATTTTGGTCATCTCGGAGCAATTTCATCAGGTCGCGGGTCATCGATCGTTTAGCATGAAAAATCGAACGTTCTCGCATATACAATAATTTACTCTAAATGTTCTTTATATCTCTTCCCGCAGTGAATAAACACGTTTTAAGCCCTCGAAGTAGGCATTTGGGTCCTTTTAAGTCACTTTTACCCTTCCGCCAATTCTTGAGTTTTGGCTCCCTAGAAGCATGAAAATGACTATAAAGATGCTCATTTTAGCTCCAAAAGTGATGATCCACATCTGAAAGTCAAAATTAGTTGAAAGATGGAAATTTTTAAAACGGACCATTTCGGTCATCTCGGAGCAATTTCATCAGGTCGCGGGTCATCGATCGTTTAGCATGAAAAATCGAACGTTCTCGCAAATACATTAATTTACTCTAAATGTTCTTTATATCTCTTCCCGCAGTGAATAAACCCGTTTTAAGCCCTCGAAGTGGGCATTTGGGTCCTTTTAAGTCACTTTTACCCTTCCGCCTATTCTTGAGTTTTGGCTCCCTAGAAGCATGAAAATTACTATAAAGATGCTCATTTTAGCTCCAAAAGTGATGATCCACATCTGAAAGTCAAAATTAGTTGAAAGATGGAAATTTTTAAAACGGACCATTTCGGTCATCTCGGAGCAATTTCATCAGGTCGCGGGTCATCGATCGTTTAGCATGAAAAATCGAACGATCTCGCATGAACATTAATTTATTCTAAATGTTGTTTATATCTCTTCCCGCAGTGAATAAACCCGTTTTAAGCCCTCGAAGTGGGCATTTGGGTCCTTTTAAGTCACTTTTACCCTTCCGCCAATTCTTGAGTTTTGGCTCCCTAGAAGCATGAAAATTACTATAAAGATGCTCATTTTAGCTCCAAAAGTGATGATCCACATCTGAAAGTCAAAATTAGTTGAAAGATGGAAATATTTAAAACGGACCATTTAGGTCATCTCGGAGCAATTTCATCAGGTCGCGGGTCATCGATCGTTTAGCAGGAAAAATTGAACTTTCTTGCATGAACATTAATTTACTCTAAATGTTGTTTATATCTCTTCCCGCAGTGAATAAACCCGTTTTAAGCCCTCGAAGTGGGCATTTGGGTCCTTTTAAGTCACTTTTACCCTTCCGCCAATTCTTGAGTTTTGGCCCCCTAGAAGCCTGAAAATGACTATAAAGATGCTCATTTTAGCTCCAAAAGTGATGATCCACATCTGAAAGTCAAAATTAGTTGAAAGATGGAAATATTTAAAACGGACCATTTCGGTAATCTCGGAGCAATTTCATCAGGTCGCGGGTCATCGATAGTTTAGCAGGAAAAATTGAACTTTCTTGCATGAACATTGATTTACTCTAAATGTTCTTTATATCTCTTCCCGCAGTGAATAAACCCGTTTTAAGCCCTCGAAGTGGGCATTTGGGTCCTTTTAAGTCACTTTTACCCTTCCGCCTATTCTTGAGTTTTGGCTCCCTAGAAGCCTGAAAATGACTATAAAGATGCTCATTTTAGCTCCAAAAGTGATGATCCACATCTGAAAGTCAAAATTAGTTGAAAGATGGAAATTTTTAAAACGGACCATTTCGGTCATCTCGGAGCAATTTCATCAGGTCGCGGGTCATCGATCGTTTAGCATGAAAAATCGGGCGTGCTCGCATATACATTAATTTACTCTAAATGTTGTTTATATCTCTTCCCGCAGTGAATAAACCCGTTTTAAGCCCTCGAAGTGGGCATTTGGGTCCTTTTAAGTCACTTTTACCCATCCGCCAATTCTTGAGTTTTGGCTCCCTAGAAGCATGAAAATTACTATAAAGATGCTCATTTTAGCTCCAAAAGTGATGATCCACATCTGAAAGTCAAAATTAGTTGAAAGAGAGAAATTTTTAAAACGGACCATTTCGGTCATCAAGGAGCAATTTCATCAGGTCGCGGGTCATCGATCGTTTAGCATGAAAAATCGAACGTTCTCGCATGAACATTAATTTATTCTAAATGTTGTTTATATCTCTTCCCGCAGTGAATAAACCCGTTTTAAGCCCTCGAAGTGGGCATTTGGGTCCTTTTAAGTCACTTTTACCCTTCCGCCAATTCTTGAGTTTTGGCTCCCTAGAAGAATGAAAATGACTATAAAGATGCTCATTTTAGCTCCAAAAGTGATGATCCACATCTGAAAGTCAAAATTAGTTGAAAGATGGAAATTTTTAAAACGGACCATTTCGGTAATCTCGGAGCAATTTCATCAGGTCGCGGGTCATCGATCGTTTAGCATGAAAAATCGAACGTTCTCGCAAAAACATTAATTTACTCTAAATGTTCTTTATATCTCTTCCCACAGTGAATAAACCCGTTTTAAGCCCTCGAAGTGGGCATTTGGGTCCTTTTAAGTCACTTTTACCCATCCGCCAATTCTTGAGTTTTGGCCCCCTAGAAGCCTGAAAATGACTATAAAGATGCTAATTTTAGCTCCAAAAGTGATGATCCACATCTGAAAGTCAAAATTAGTTGAAAGATGGAAATATTTAAAACGGACCATTTAGGTCATCTCGGAGCAATTTCATCAGGTCGCGGGTCATCGATCGTTTAGCAGGAAAAATCGAACTTTCTTGCATGAACATTAATTTACTCTAAATGTTGTTTATATCTCTTCCCGCAGTAAATAAACACGTTTTAAGCCCTTGAAGTGGGCATTTGGGTCCTTTTAAGTCACTTTTACCCTTCCGCCAATTCTTGAGTTTTGGCTCCCTAGAAGCATGAAAATGACTATAAAGATGCTCATTTTAGCTCCAAAAGTGATGATCCACATCTGAAATTCAAAATTAGTTGAAAGATGGAAATTTTTAAAACGGACCATTTCGGTCATCTCGGAGCAATTTCATCAGGTCGCGGGTCATCGATCGTTTAGCATGAAAAATCGAACGTTCTCGCAAATACATTAATTTACTCTAAATGTTCTTTATATCTCTTCCCGCAGTGAATAAACCCGTTTTAAGCCCTCGAAGTGGGCATTTGGGTCCTTTTAAGTCACTTTTACCCTTCCGCCTATTCTTGAGTTTTGGCTCCCTAGAAGCATGAAAATTACTATAAAGATGCTCATTTTAGCTCCAAAAGTGATGATCCACATCTGAAAGTCAAAATTAGTTGAAAGATGGAAATTTTTAAAACGGACCATTTCGGTCATCTCGGAGCAATTTCATCAGGTCGCGGGTCATCGATCGTTTAGCATGAAAAATCGAACGATCTCGCATGAACATTAATTTATTCTAAATGTTGTTTATATCTCTTCCCGCAGTGAATAAACCCGTTTTAAGCCCTCGAAGTGGGCATTTGGGTCCTTTTAAGTCACTTTTACCCTTCCGCCAATTCTTGAGTTTTGGCTCCCTAGAAGCATGAAAATGACTATAAAGATGCTCATTTTAGCTCCAAAAGTGATGATCCACATCTGAAAGTCAAAATTAGTTGAAAGATGGAAATTTTTAAAACGGACCATTTCGGTCATCTCGGAGCAATTTCATCAGGTCGCGGGTCATCGATTGTTTAGCATGAAAAATCGGACGTTCTTGCATATACATTAATTTACTCTAAATGTTCTTTATATCTCTTCCCGCAGTGAATAAACACGTTTTAAGCCCTCGAAGTGGGCATTTGGTTTCTTTTAAGTCACTTTTACCCTTCCGCCAATTCTTGAGTTTTGGCTCCCTAGAAGCATGAAAATGACTATAAAGATGCTCATTTTAGCTCCAAAAGTGATGATCCACATCTGAAAGTCAAAACTAGTTGAAAGAGAGAAATTTTTAAAATGGACCATTTCGGTCATCAAGGAGCAATTTCATTAGGTCGCGGGTCATCGATCGTGTAGCATGAAAAATCAAACGTTCTCGCATGAACATTAATTTACTCTAAATGTTGTTTATATCTCTTCCCGCAGTGAATAAACCTGTTTTAAGCCCTCGAAGTGGGCATTTGGGTCCTTTTAAGTCACTTTTACCCTTCCGCCAATTCTTGAGTTTTGGCCCCCTAGAAGCCTGAAAATGACTATCAAGATGCTCATTTTAGCTCCAAAAGTGATGATCCACATCTGAAAGTCAAAATTAGTTGAAAGATGGAAATTTTTTAAACGGACCATTTCGGTCATCTCGGAGCAATTTCATCAGGTCGCGGGTCATCGATCGTGTAGCATGAAAAATCGAACGTTCTCGCATGAACATTAATTTACTCTAAATGTTGTTTATATCTCTTCCCGCAGTGAATAAACCTGTTTTAAGCCCTCGAAGTGGGCATTTGGGTCCTTTTAAGTCACTTTTACCCTTCCGCCAATTCTTGAGTTTTGGCCCCCTAGAAGCCTGAAAATGACTATCAAGATGCTCATTTTAGCTCCAAAAGTGATGATCCACATCTGAAAGTCAAAATTAGTTGAAAGATGGAAATTTTTTAAACGGACCATTTCGGTCATCTCGGAGCAATTTCATCAGGTTGCGGGTCATCGATTATTTAGCATGAAAAATCGAACGTTCTCGCATGAACATTAGTTTACTCTAAATGTTGTTTATATCTCTTCCCGCAGTGAATAAACCCGTTTTAAGCCCTCGAAGTGGCCATTTGGGTCCTTTTAAGTCATTTTTACCCTTCCGCCACTTCTTGAGTTTTGGCCCCCTAGAAGCCTGAAAATGACTATAAAGATGCTCATTTTACCTCCAAAAGTGATGATCCACATCTGAAAGTCAAAATTAGTTGAAAGAGAGAAATTTTTAAAATGGACCATTTCGGTCATCAAGGAGCAATTTCATCAGGTCGCGGGTCATCGATCGTTTAGCATAAAAAATCGGACGTGCTCGCATATACATTATTTACTCTAAATGTTCTTTATATCTCTTCCCGCAGTGAATAAACACGTTTTAAGACCTCGAAGTGGGCATTTGGGTCCTTTTAAGTCACTTTTACCCTTCCACCAATTCTTGAGTTTTGGCCCCCTAGAAGCCTGAAAATGACTATGAAGATGCTCATTTTAGCTCCAAAAGTGCTGATCCACATCTGAAAGTCAAAATTAGTTGAAAGATGGAAATTTTTAAAACGGACCATTTCGGTCATCTCGGAGCAATTTCATCAGGTCGCGGGTCATCGATCGTTTAGCATAAAAAATCGGACGTGCTCGCATATACATTATTTACTCTAAATGTTCTTTTTATCTCTTCCCGCAGTGAATAAACACGTTTTAAGACCTCGAAGTGGGCATTTGGGTCCTTTTAAGTCACTTTTACCCTTCCACCAATTCTTGAGTTTTGGCTCCCTAGAAGCATGAAAATGACTATAAAGATGCTCATTTTAGCTCCAAAAGTGATGATCCACATCTGAAAGTTAAAATTAGTTAAAAGATGGAAATTTTTAAAACGGACCATTTTGGTCATCTCGGAGCAATTTCATCAGGTCGCGGGTCATCGATCGTTTAGCATGAAAAATCGAACGTTCTCGCATATACAATAATTTACTCTAAATGTTCTTTATATCTCTTCCCGCAGTAAATAAACCCGTTTTAAGCCCTCGAAGTGGGCATTTGGGTCCTTTTAAGTCACTTTTACCCATCCGCCAATTCTTGAGTTTTGGCCCCCTAGAAGCCTGAAAATGACTATAAAGATGCTCATTTTAGCTCCAAAAGTGATGATCCACATCTGAAAGTCAAAATTAGTTGAAAGATGGAAATTTTTAAAACAGACCATTTCGGTAATCTCGGAGCAATTTCATCAGGTCGCGGGTCATCGATCGTGTAGCATGAAAAATCGAATGTTCTCGCATGAACATTAGTTTACTCTAAATGTTGTTTATATCTCTTCCCGCAGTGAATAAACCCGTTTTAAGCCCTCGAAGTGGCCATTTGGGTCCTTTTAAGTCATTTTTACCCTTCCGCCAATTCTTGAGTTTTGGCCCCCTAGAAGCCTGAAAATGACTATAAAGATGCTCATTTTACCTCCAAAAGTGATGATCCACATCTGAAAGTCAAAATTAGTTGAAAGATGGAAATTTTTAAAACAGACCATTTCGGTAATCTCGGAGCAATTTCATCAGGTCGCGGGTCATCGATCGTGTAGCATGAAAAATCGAACGTTCTCGCATTAACATTAATTTACTCTAAATGTTGTTTATATCTCTTCCCGCAGTGAATAAACCTGTTTTAAGCCCTCGAAGTGGGCATTTGGGTCCTTTTAAGTCACTTTTACCCTTCCGCCAATTCTTGAGTTTTGGCCCCCTAGAAGCCTGAAAATGACTATGAAGATGCTAATTTTAGCTCCAAAAGTGCTGATCCACATCTGAAAGTCAAAATTAGTTGAAAGATAGAAATTTTTAAAACCGACCATTTCGGTCATCTCGGAGCAATTTCATCAGGTCGCGGGTCATCGATCGTTTAGCATGAAAAATCGAACGTTCTCGCATATACATTAATTTACTCTAAATGTTCTTTATATCTCTTCCCGCAGTGAATAAACCTGTTTTAAGCCCTCGAAGTGGGGATTTGGGTCCTTTTAAGTCACTTTTACCCTTCCGCCAATTCTTGAGTTTTGGCTCCCTAGAAGCATGAAAATGACTATAAAGATGCTCATTTTAGCTCCAAAAGTGATGATCCACATCTGAAAGTCAAAATTAGTTGAAAGATGGAAATTTTTAAAACGGACCATTTCGGTCATCTCGGAGCAATTTCATCAGGTCGCGGGTCATCGATCGTTTAGCATGAAAAATCGAACGATCTCGCATGAACATTAATTTATTCTAAATGTTGTTTATATCTCTTCCCGCAGTGAATAAACCCGTTTTAAGCCCTCGAAGTGGGCATTTGGGTCCTTTTAAGTCACTTTTACCCTTCCGCCAATTCTTGAGTTTTGGCTCCCTAGAAGCATGAAAATGACTATAAAGATGCTCATTTTAGCTCCAAAAGTGATGATCCACATCTGAAAGTCAAAATTAGTTGAAAGATGGAAATTTTTAAAACGGACCATTTCGGTCATCTCGGAGCAATTTCATCAGGTCGCGGGTCATCGATTGTTTAGCATGAAAAATCGGACGTTCTTGCATATACATTAATTTACTCTAAATGTTCTTTATATCTCTTCCCGCAGTGAATAAACACGTTTTAAGCCCTCGAAGTGGGCATTTGGTTTCTTTTAAGTCACTTTTACCCTTCCGCCAATTCTTGAGTTTTGGCTCCCTAGAAGCATGAAAATGACTATAAAGATGCTCATTTTAGCTCCAAAAGTGATGATCCACATCTGAAAGTCAAAACTAGTTGAAAGAGAGAAATTTTTAAAATGGACCATTTCGGTCATCAAGGAGCAATTTCATCAGGTCGCGGGTCATCGATCGTGTAGCATGAAAAATCGAACGTTCTCGCATGAACATTAATTTACTCTAAATGTTGTTTATATCTCTTCCCGCAGTGAATAAACCTGTTTTAAGCCCTCGAAGTGGGCATTTGGGTCCTTTTAAGTCACTTTTACCCTTCCGCCAATTCTTGAGTTTTGGCCCCCTAGAAGCCTGAAAATGACTATCAAGATGCTCATTTTAGCTCCAAAAGTGATGATCCACATCTGAAAGTCAAAATTAGTTGAAAGATGGAAATTTTTTAAACGGACCATTTCGGTCATCTCGGAGCAATTTCATCAGGTCGCGGGTCATCGATCGTGTAGCATGAAAAATCGAACGTTCTCGCATGAACATTAATTTACTCTAAATGTTGTTTATATCTCTTCCCGCAGTGAATAAACCTGTTTTAAGCCCTCGAAGTGGGCATTTGGGTCCTTTTAAGTCACTTTTACCCTTCCGCCAATTCTTGAGTTTTGGCCCCCTAGAAGCCTGAAAATGACTATCAAGATGCTCATTTTAGCTCCAAAAGTGATGATCCACATCTGAAAGTCAAAATTAGTTGAAAGATGGAAATTTTTTAAACGGACCATTTCGGTCATCTCGGAGCAATTTCATCAGGTTGCGGGTCATCGATCATTTAGCATGAAAAATCGAACGTTCTCGCATGAACATTAGTTTACTCTAAATGTTGTTTATATCTCTTCCCGCAGTGAATAAACCCGTTTTAAGCCCTCAAAGTGGCCATTTGGGTCCTTTTAAGTCATTTTTACCCTTCCGCCAATTCTTGAGTTTTGGCCCCCTAGAAGCCTGAAAATGACTATAAAGATGCTCATTTTACCTCCAAAAGTGATGATCCACATCTGAAAGTCAAAATTAGTTGAAAGAGAGAAATTTTTAAAATGGACCATTTCGGTCATCAAGGAGCAATTTCATCAGGTCGCGGGTCATCGATCGTTTAGCATAAAAAATCGGACGTGCTCGCATATACATTATTTACTCTAAATGTTCTTTATATCTCTTCCCGCAGTGAATAAACACGTTTTAAGACCTCGAAGTGGGCATTTGGGTCCTTTTAAGTCACTTTTACCCTTCCACCAATTCTTGAGTTTTGGCCCCCTAGAAGCCTGAAAATGACTATGAAGATGCTCATTTTAGCTCCAAAAGTGCTGATCCACATCTGAAAGTCAAAATTAGTTGAAAGATGGAAATTTTTAAAACGGACCATTTCGGTCATCTCGGAGCAATTTCATCAGGTCGCGGGTCATCGATCGTTTAGCATAAAAAATCGGACGTGCTCGCATATACATTATTTACTCTAAATGTTCTTTTTATCTCTTCCCGCAGTGAATAAACACGTTTTAAGACCTCGAAGTGGGCATTTGGGTCCTTTTAAGTCACTTTTACCCTTCCACCAATTCTTGAGTTTTGGCTCCCTAGAAGCATGAAAATGACTATAAAGATGCTCATTTTAGCTCCAAAAGTGATGATCCACATCTGAAAGTTAAAATTAGTTAAAAGATGGAAATTTTTAAAACGGACCATTTTGGTCATCTCGGAGCAATTTCATCAGGTCGCGGGTCATCGATCGTTTAGCATGAAAAATCGAACGTTCTCGCATATACAATAATTTACTCTAAATGTTCTTTATATCTCTTCCCGCAGTAAATAAACCCGTTTTAAGCCCTCGAAGTGGGCATTTGGGTCCTTTTAAGTCACTTTTACCCATCCGCCAATTCTTGAGTTTTGGCCCCCTAGAAGCCTGAAAATGACTATAAAGATGCTCATTTTAGCTCCAAAAGTGATGATCCACATCTGAAAGTCAAAATTAGTTGAAAGATGGAAATTTTTAAAACAGACCATTTCGGTAATCTCGGAGCAATTTCATCAGGTCGCGGGTCATCGATCGTGTAGCATGAAAAATCGAATGTTCTCGCATGAACATTAGTTTACTCTAAATGTTGTTTATATCTCTTCCCGCAGTGAATAAACCCGTTTTAAGCCCTCGAAGTGGCCATTTGGGTCCTTTTAAGTCATTTTTACCCTTCCGCCAATTCTTGAGTTTTGGCCCCCTAGAAGCCTGAAAATGACTATAAAGATGCTCATTTTACCTCCAAAAGTGATGATCCACATCTGAAAGTCAAAATTAGTTGAAAGATGGAAATTTTTAAAACAGACCATTTCGGTAATCTCGGAGCAATTTCATCAGGTCGCGGGTCATCGATCGTGTAGCATGAAAAATCGAACGTTCTCGCATTAACATTAATTTACTCTAAATGTTGTTTATATCTCTTCCCGCAGTGAATAAACCTGTTTTAAGCCCTCGAAGTGGGCATTTGGGTCCTTTTAAGTCACTTTTACCCTTCCGCCAATTCTTGAGTTTTGGCCCCCTAGAAGCCTGAAAATGACTATGAAGATGCTAATTTTAGCTCCAAAAGTGCTGATCCACATCTGAAAGTCAAAATTAGTTGAAAGATAGAAATTTTTAAAACCGACCATTTCGGTCATCTCGGAGCAATTTCATCAGGTCGCGGGTCATCGATCGTTTAGCATGAAAAATCGAACGTTCTCGCATATACATTAATTTACTCTAAATGTTCTTTATATCTCTTCCCGCAGTGAATAAACCTGTTTTAAGCCCTCGAAGTGGGGATTTGGGTCCTTTTAAGTCACTTTTACCCTTCCGCCAATTCTTGAGTTTTGGCTCCCTAGAAGCATGAAAATGACTATAAAGATGCTCATTTTAGCTCCAAAAGTGATGATCCACATCTGAAAGTCAAAATTAGTTGAAAGATGGAAATTTTTAAAACGGACCATTTCGGTCATCTCGGAGCAATTTCATCAGGTCGCGGGTCATCGATCGTTTAGCATGAAAAATCGAACGATCTCGCATGAACATTAATTTATTCTAAATGTTGTTTATATCTCTTCCCGCAGTGAATAAACCCGTTTTAAGCCCTCGAAGTGGGCATTTGGGTCCTTTTAAGTCACTTTTACCCTTCCGCCAATTCTTGAGTTTTGGCTCCCTAGAAGCATGAAAATGACTATAAAGATGCTCATTTTAGCTCCAAAAGTGATGATCCACATCTGAAAGTCAAAATTAGTTGAAAGATGGAAATTTTTAAAACGGACCATTTCGGTCATCTCGGAGCAATTTCATCAGGTCGCGGGTCATCGATTGTTTAGCATGAAAAATCGGACGTTCTTGCATATACATTAATTTACTCTAAATGTTCTTTATATCTCTTCCCGCAGTGAATAAACACGTTTTAAGCCCTCGAAGTGGGCATTTGGTTTCTTTTAAGTCACTTTTACCCTTCCGCCAATTCTTGAGTTTTGGCTCCCTAGAAGCATGAAAATGACTATAAAGATGCTCATTTTAGCTCCAAAAGTGATGATCCACATCTGAAAGTCAAAACTAGTTGAAAGAGAGAAATTTTTAAAATGGACCATTTCGGTCATCAAGGAGCAATTTCATCAGGTCGCGGGTCATCGATCGTGTAGCATGAAAAATCGAACGTTCTCGCATGAACATTAATTCACTCTAAATGTTGTTTATATCTCTTCCCGCAGTGAATAAACCTGTTTTAAGCCCTCGAAGTGGGCATTTGGGTCCTTTTAAGTCACTTTTACCCTTCCGCCAATTCTTGAGTTTTGGCCCCCTAGAAGCCTGAAAATGACTATCAAGATGCTCATTTTAGCTCCAAAAGTGATGATCCACATCTGAAAGTCAAAATTAGTTGAAAGATGGAAATTTTTTAAACGGACCATTTCGGTCATCTCGGAGCAATTTCATCAGGTCGCGGGTCATCGATCGTGTAGCATGAAAAATCGAACGTTCTCGCATGAACATTAATTTACTCTAAATGTTGTTTATATCTCTTCCCGCAGTGAATAAACCTGTTTTAAGCCCTCGAAGTGGGCATTTGGGTCCTTTTAAGTCACTTTTACCCTTCCGCCAATTCTTGAGTTTTGGCCCCCTAGAAGCCTGAAAATGACTATCAAGATGCTCATTTTAGCTCCAAAAGTGATGATCCACATCTGAAAGTCAAAATTAGTTGAAAGATGGAAATTTTTTAAACGGACCATTTCGGTCATCTCGGAGCAATTTCATCAGGTTGCGGGTCATCGATCATTTAGCATGAAAAATCGAACGTTCTCGCATGAACATTAGTTTACTCTAAATGTTGTTTATATCTCTTCCCGCAGTGAATAAACCCGTTTTAAGCCCTCAAAGTGGCCATTTGGGTCCTTTTAAGTCATTTTTACCCTTCCGCCAATTCTTGAGTTTTGGCCCCCTAGAAGCCTGAAAATGACTATAAAGATGCTCATTTTACCTCCAAAAGTGATGATCCACATCTGAAAGTCAAAATTAGTTGAAAGAGAGAAATTTTTAAAATGGACCATTTCGGTCATCAAGGAGCAATTTCATCAGGTCGCGGGTCATCGATCGTGTAGCATGAAAAATCGAACGTTCTCGCATTAACATTAATTTACTCTAAATGTTGTTTATATCTCTTCCCGCAGTGAATAAACCTGTTTTAAGCCCTCGAAGTGGGCATTTGGGTCCTTTTAAGTCACTTTTACCCTTCCGCCAATTCTTGAGTTTTGGCCCCCTAGAAGCCTGAAAATGACTATGAAGATGCTCATTTTAGCTCCAAAAGTGCTGATCCACATCTGAAAGTCAAAATTAGTTGAAAGATAGAAATTTTTAAAACGGACCATTTCGGTCATCTCAGAGCAATTTCATCAGGTCGCGGGTCATCGATCGTTTAGCATAAAAAATCGGACGTGCTCGCATATACATTATTTACTCTAAATGTTCTTTATATCTCTTCCCGCAGTGAATAAACACGTTTTAAGACCTCGAAGTGGGCATTTGGGTCCTTTTAAGTCACTTTTACCCTTCCACCAATTCTTGAGTTTTGGCCCCCTAGAAGCCTGAAAATGACTATGAAGATGCTCATTTTAGCTCCAAAAGTGCTGATCCACATCTGAAAGTCAAAATTAGTTGAAAGATGGAAATTTTTAAAACGGACCATTTCGGTCATCTCGGAGCAATTTCATCAGGTCGCGGGTCATCGGTCGTTTAGCATAAAAAATCGGACGTGCTCGCATATACATTATTTACTCTAAATGTTCTTTTTATCTCTTCCCGCAGTGAATAAACACGTTTTAAGACCTCGAAGTGGGCATTTGGGTCCTTTTAAGTCACTTTTACCCTTCCACCAATTCTTGAGTTTTGGCTCCCTAGAAGCATGAAAATGACTATAAAGATGCTCATTTTAGCTCCAAAAGTGATGATCCACATCTGAAAGTTAAAATTAGTTAAAAGATGGAAATTTTTAAAACGGACCATTTTGGTCATCTCGGAGCAATTTCATCAGGTCGCGGGTCATCGATCGTTTAGCATGAAAAATCGAACGTTCTCGCATATACAATAATTTACTCTAAATGTTCTTTATATCTCTTCCCGCAGTAAATAAACCCGTTTTAAGCCCTCGAAGTGGGCATTTGGGTCCTTTTAAGTCACTTTTACCCATCCGCCAATTCTTGAGTTTTGGCCCCCTAGAAGCCTGAAAATGACTATAAAGATGCTCATTTTAGCTCCAAAAGTGATGATCCACATCTGAAAGTCAAAATTAGTTGAAAGATGGAAATTTTTAAAACAGACCATTTCGGTAATCTCGGAGCAATTTCATCAGGTCGCGGGTCATCGATCGTGTAGCATGAAAAATCGAATGTTCTCGCATGAACATTAGTTTACTCTAAATGTTGTTTATATCTCTTCCCGCAGTGAATAAACCCGTTTTAAGCCCTCGAAGTGGCCATTTGGGTCCTTTTAAGTCATTTTTACCCTTCCGCCAATTCTTGAGTTTTGGCCCCCTAGAAGCCTGAAAATGACTATAAAGATGCTCATTTTACCTCCAAAAGTGATGATCCACATCTGAAAGTCAAAATTAGTTGAAAGATGGAAATTTTTAAAACAGACCATTTCGGTAATCTCGGAGCAATTTCATCAGGTCGCGGGTCATCGATCGTGTAGCATGAAAAATCGAACGTTCTCGCATTAACATTAATTTACTCTAAATGTTGTTTATATCTCTTCCCGCAGTGAATAAACCTGTTTTAAGCCCTCGAAGTGGGCATTTGGGTCCTTTTAAGTCACTTTTACCCTTCCGCCAATTCTTGAGTTTTGGCCCCCTAGAAGCCTGAAAATGACTATGAAGATGCTAATTTTAGCTCCAAAAGTGCTGATCCACATCTGAAAGTCAAAATTAGTTGAAAGATAGAAATTTTTAAAACCGACCATTTCGGTCATCTCGGAGCAATTTCATCAGGTCGCGGGTCATCGATCGTTTAGCATGAAAAATCGAACGTTCTCGCATATACATTAATTTACTCTAAATGTTCTTTATATCTCTTCCCGCAGTGAATAAACCTGTTTTAAGCCCTCGAAGTGGGGATTTGGGTCCTTTTAAGTCACTTTTACCCTTCCGCCAATTCTTGAGTTTTGGCTCCCTAGAAGCATGAAAATGACTATAAAGATGCTCATTTTAGCTCCAAAAGTGATGATCCACATCTGAAAGTCAAAATTAGTTGAAAGATGGAAATTTTTAAAACGGACCATTTCGGTCATCTCGGAGCAATTTCATCAGGTCGCGGGTCATCGATCGTTTAGCATGAAAAATCGAACGATCTCGCATGAACATTAATTTATTCTAAATGTTGTTTATATCTCTTCCCGCAGTGAATAAACCCGTTTTAAGCCCTCGAAGTGGGCATTTGGGTCCTTTTAAGTCACTTTTACCCTTCCGCCAATTCTTGAGTTTTGGCTCCCTAGAAGCATGAAAATGACTATAAAGATGCTCATTTTAGCTCCAAAAGTGATGATCCACATCTGAAAGTCAAAATTAGTTGAAAGATGGAAATTTTTAAAACGGACCATTTCGGTCATCTCGGAGCAATTTCATCAGGTCGCGGGTCATCGATTGTTTAGCATGAAAAATCGGACGTTCTTGCATATACATTAATTTACTCTAAATGTTCTTTATATCTCTTCCCGCAGTGAATAAACACGTTTTAAGCCCTCGAAGTGGGCATTTGGTTTCTTTTAAGTCACTTTTACCCTTCCGCCAATTCTTGAGTTTTGGCTCCCTAGAAGCATGAAAATGACTATAAAGATGCTCATTTTAGCTCCAAAAGTGATGATCCACATCTGAAAGTCAAAACTAGTTGAAAGAGAGAAATTTTTAAAATGGACCATTTCGGTCATCAAGGAGCAATTTCATCAGGTCGCGGGTCATCGATCGTGTAGCATGAAAAATCGAACGTTCTCGCATGAACATTAATTTACTCTAAATGTTGTTTATATCTCTTCCCGCAGTGAATAAACCTGTTTTAAGCCCTCGAAGTGGGCATTTGGGTCCTTTTAAGTCACTTTTACCCTTCCGCCAATTCTTGAGTTTTGGCCCCCTAGAAGCCTGAAAATGACTATCAAGATGCTCATTTTAGCTCCAAAAGTGATGATCCACATCTGAAAGTCAAAATTAGTTGAAAGATGGAAATTTTTTAAACGGACCATTTCGGTCATCTCGGAGCAATTTCATCAGGTCGCGGGTCATCGATCGTGTAGCATGAAAAATCGAACGTTCTCGCATGAACATTAATTTACTCTAAATGTTGTTTATATCTCTTCCCGCAGTGAATAAACCTGTTTTAAGCCCTCGAAGTGGGCATTTGGGTCCTTTTAAGTCACTTTTACCCTTCCGCCAATTCTTGAGTTTTGGCCCCCTAGAAGCCTGAAAATGACTATCAAGATGCTCATTTTAGCTCCAAAAGTGATGATCCACATCTGAAAGTCAAAATTAGTTGAAAGATGGAAATTTTTTAAACGGACCATTTCGGTCATCTCGGAGCAATTTCATCAGGTTGCGGGTCATCGATCATTTAGCATGAAAAATCGAACGTTCTCGCATGAACATTAGTTTACTCTAAATGTTGTTTATATCTCTTCCCGCAGTGAATAAACCCGTTTTAAGCCCTCGAAGTGGCCATTTGGGTCCTTTTAAGTCATTTTTACCCTTCCGCCAATTCTTGAGTTTTGGCCCCCTAGAAGCCTGAAAATGACTATAAAGATGCTCATTTTACCTCCAAAAGTGATGATCCACATCTGAAAGTCAAAATTAGTTGAAAGAGAGAAATTTTTAAAATGGACCATTTCGGTCATCAAGGAGCAATTTCATCAGGTCGCGGGTCATCGATCGTGTAGCATGAAAAATCGAACGTTCTCGCATTAACATTAATTTACTCTAAATGTTGTTTATATCTCTTCCCGCAGTGAATAAACCTGTTTTAAGCCCTCGAAGTGGGCATTTGGGTCCTTTTAAGTCACTTTTACCCTTCCGCCAATTCTTGAGTTTTGGCCCCCTAGAAGCCTGAAAATGACTATGAAGATGCTCATTTTAGCTCCAAAAGTGCTGATCCACATCTGAAAGTCAAAATTAGTTGAAAGATAGAAATTTTTAAAACGGACCATTTCGGTCATCTCAGAGCAATTTCATCAGGTCGCGGGTCATCGATCGTTTAGCATAAAAAATCGGACGTGCTCGCATATACATTATTTACTCTAAATGTTCTTTATATCTCTTCCCGCAGTGAATAAACACGTTTTAAGACCTCGAAGTGGGCATTTGGGTCCTTTTAAGTCACTTTTACCCTTCCACCAATTCTTGAGTTTTGGCCCCCTAGAAGCCTGAAAATGACTATGAAGATGCTCATTTTAGCTCCAAAAGTGCTGATCCACATCTGAAAGTCAAAATTAGTTGAAAGATGGAAATTTTTAAAACGGACCATTTCGGTCATCTCGGAGCAATTTCATCAGGTCGCGGGTCATCGATCGTTTAGCATAAAAAATCGGACGTGCTCGCATATACATTATTTACTCTAAATGTTCTTTATATCTCTTCCCGCAGTGAATAAACACGTTTTAAGACCTCGAAGTGGGCATTTGGGTCCTTTTAAGTCACTTTTACCCTTCCACCAATTCTTGAGTTTTGGCTCCCTAGAAGCATGAAAATGACTATAAAGATGCTCATTTTAGCTCCAAAAGTGATGATCCACATCTGAAAGTCAAAATTAGTTGAAAGATGGACATTTTTAAAAAGGACCATTTCGGTCATCAAGGAGCAATTTCATCAGGTCGCGGGTCATCGATCGTTTAGCATGAAAAATCGGACGTGCTCGCATATACATTAATTTACTCTAAATGTTCTTTATATCTCTTCCCGCAGTGAATAAACACGTTTTAAGCCCTCGAAGTGGGCATTTGGGTCCTTTTAAGTCACTTTTACCCTTCCGCCAATTCTTGAGTTTTGGCTCCCTAGAAGCATGAAAATGACTATAAAGATGCTCACTTTAGCTCCAAAAGTGATGATCCACATCTGAAAGTCAAAATTAGTTGAAAGATGGAAATTTTTAAAACGGACCATTTCGGTCATCTCGGAGCAATTTCATCAGGGCGCGGGTCATCGATCGTTTAGCATGAAAAATCGAACGTTCTCGCATATACATTAATTTACTCTAAATGTGGTTTATATCTCTTCCCGCAGTGAATAAACCCGTTTTAAGCCCTCGAAGTGGGCATTTGGGTCCTTTTAAGTCACTTTTACCCTTCCGCCAATTCTTGAGTTTTGGCCCCCTAGAAGCCTGAAAATGACTATAAAGATGCTCATTTTAGCTCCAAAAGTGATGATCCACATCTGAAAGTTAAAATTAGTTAAAAGATGGAAATTTTTAAAACGGACCATTTTGGTCATCTCGGAGCAATTTCATCAGGTCGCGGGTCATCGATCGTTTAGCATGAAAAATCGAACGTTCTCGCATATACAATAATTTACTCTAAATGTTCTTTATATCTCTTCCCGCAGTAAATAAACCCGTTTTAAGCCCTCGAAGTGGGCATTTGGGTCCTTTTAAGTCACTTTTACCCATCCGCCAATTCTTGAGTTTTGGCCCCCTAGAAGCCTGAAAATGACTATAAAGATGCTCATTTTAGCTCCAAAAGTGATGATCCACATCTGAAAGTCAAAATTAGTTGAAAGATGGAAATTTTTAAAACAGACCATTTCGGTAATCTCGGAGCAATTTCATCAGGTCGCGGGTCATCGATCGTGTAGCATGAAAAATCGAATGTTCTCGCATGAACATTAGTTTACTCTAAATGTTGTTTATATCTCTTCCCGCAGTGAATAAACCCGTTTTAAGCCCTCGAAGTGGCCATTTGGGTCCTTTTAAGTCATTTTTACCCTTCCGCCAATTCTTGAGTTTTGGCCCCCTAGAAGCCTGAAAATGACTATAAAGATGCTCATTTTACCTCCAAAAGTGATGATCCACATCTGAAAGTCAAAATTAGTTGAAAGATGGAAATTTTTAAAACAGACCATTTCGGTAATCTCGGAGCAATTTCATCAGGTCGCGGGTCATCGATCGTGTAGCATGAAAAATCGAACGTTCTCGCATTAACATTAATTTACTCTAAATGTTGTTTATATCTCTTCCCGCAGTGAATAAACCTGTTTTAAGCCCTCGAAGTGGGGATTTGGGTCCTTTTAAGTCACTTTTACCCTTCCGCCAATTCTTGAGTTTTGGCTCCCTAGAAGCATGAAAATGACTATAAAGATGCTCATTTTAGCTCCAAAAGTGATGATCCACATCTGAAAGTCAAAATTAGTTGAAAGATGGAAATTTTTTAAAACGGACCATTTAGGTCATCTCGGAGCAATTTCATCAGGTCGCGGGTCATCGATCGTTTAGCATGAAAAATCGAACGTTCTCGCATATACATTAATTTACTCTAAATGTTGTTTATATCTCTTCCCGCAGTGAATAAACCCGTTTTAAGCCCTCGAAGTGGGCATTTGGGTCCTTTTAAGTCACTTTTACCCTTCCGCCTATTCTTGAGTTTTGGCTCCCTAGAAGCATGAAAATTACTATAAAGATGCTCATTTTAGCTCCAAAAGTGATGATCCACATCTGAAAGTCAAAATTAGTTGAAAGATGGAAATTTTTAAAACGGACCATTTCGGTAATCTCGGAGCAATTTCATCAGGTCGCGGGTCATCGATCGTTTAGCATGAAAAATCGAACGTTCTCGCATGAACATTAATTTATTCTAAATGTTGTTTATATCTCTTCCCGCAGTGAATAAACCCGTTTTAAGCCCTCGAAGTGGGCATTTGGGTCCTTTTAAGTCACTTTTACCCTTCCGCCAATTCTCGAGTTTTGGCTCCCTAGAAGCATGAAAATGACTATAAAGATGCTCATTTTAGCTCCAAAAGTGATGATCCACATCTGAAAGTTAAAATTAGTTAAAAGATGGAAATTTTTAAAACGGACCATTTTGGTCATCTCGGAGCAATTTCATCTGGTCGCGGGTCATCGATCGTTTAGCATGAAAAATCGAACGTTCTCGCATATACATTAATTTACTCTAAATGTTCTTTATATCTCTTCCCGCAGTGAATAAACCTGTTTTAAGCCCTCGAAGTGGGGATTTGGGTCCTTTTAAGTCACTTTTACCCTTCCGCCAATTCTTGAGTTTTGGCTCCCTAGAAGCATGAAAATGACTATAAAGATGCTCATTTTAGCTCCAAAAGTGATGATCCACATCTGAAAGTCAAAATTAGTTGAAAGATGGAAATTTTTTAAAACGGACCATTTAGGTCATCTCGGAGCAATTTCATCAGGTCGCGGGTCATCGATCGTTTAGCATGAAAAATCGAACGTTCTCGCATATACATTAATTTACTCTAAATGTTGTTTATATCTCTTCCCGCAGTGAATAAACCCGTTTTAAGCCCTCGAAGTGGGCATTTGGGTCCTTTTAAGTCACTTTTACCCTTCCGCCTATTCTTGAGTTTTGGCTCCCTAGAAGCATGAAAATTACTATAAAGATGCTCATTTTAGCTCCAAAAGTGATGATCCACATCTGAAAGTCAAAATTAGTTGAAAGATGGAAATTTTTAAAACGGACCATTTCGGTCATCTCGGAGCAATTTCATCAGGTCGCGGGTCATCGATCGTTTAGCATGAAAAATCGAACGTTCTCGCATGAACATTAATTTATTCAAAATGTTGTTTATATCTCTTCCCGCAGTGAATAAACCTGTTTTAAGCCCTCGAAGTGGGCATTTGGGTCCTTTTAAGTCACTTTTACCCTTCCGCCAATTCTTGAGTTTTGGCTCCCTAGAAGCATGAAAATGACTATAAAGATGCTCATTTTAGCTCCAAAAGTGATGATCCACATCTGAAAGTCAAAATTAGTTGAAAGATGGAAATATTTAAAACGGACCATTTAGGTCATCTCGGAGCAATTTCATCAGGTCGCGGGTCATCGATCGTTTAGCAGGAAAAATCGAACTTTCTTGCATGAACATTAATTTACTCTAAATGTTGTTTATATCTCTTCCCGCAGTGAATAAACCCGTTTTAAGCCCTCGAAGTGGGCATTTGGGTTCTTTTAAGTCACTTTTACCCTTCCGCCAATTCTTGAGTTTTGGCCCCCTAGAAGCCTGAAAATGACTATAAAGATGCTCATTTTAGCTCCAAAAGTGATGATCCACATCTGAAAGTTAAAATTAGTTAAAAGATGGAAATTTTTAAAACGGACCATTTTGGTCATCTCGGAGCAATTTCATCAGGTCGCGGGTCATCGATCGTTTAGCATGAAAAATCGAACGTTCTCGCATATACAATAATTTACTCTAAATGTTCTTTATATCTCTTCCCGCAGTGAATAAACCCGTTTTAAGCCCTCGAAGTGGGCATTTGGGTCCTTTTAAGTAACTTTTACCCATCCGCCAATTCTTGAGTTTTGGCACCCTAGAAGCCTGAAAATGACTATAAAGATGCTCATTTTAGCTCCAAAAGTGATGATCCACATCTGAAAGTCAAAATTAGTTGAAAGATGGAAATTTTTAAAACAGACCATTTCGGTAATCTCGGAGCAATTTCATCAGGTCACGGGTCATCGATCGTGTAGCATGAAAAATCGAATGTTCTCGCATGAACATTAGTTTACTCTAAATGTTGTTTATATCTCTTCCCGCAGTGAATAAACCCGTTTTAAGCCCTCAAAGTGGCCATTTGGGTCCTTTTAAGTCATTTTTACCCTTCCGCCAATTCTTGAGTTTTGGCCCCCTAGAAGCCTGAAAATGACTATAAAGATGCTCATTTTACCTCCAAAAGTGATGATCCACATCTGAAAGTCAAAATTAGTTGAAAGAGAGAAATTTTTAAAATGGACCATTTCGGTCATCAAGGAGCAATTTCATCAGGTCGCGGGTCATCGATCGTGTAGCATGAAAAATCGAACGTTCTCGCATTAACATTAATTTACTCTAAATGTTGTTTATATCTCTTCCCGCAGTGAATAAACCTGTTTTAAGCCCTCGAAGTGGGCATTTGGGTCCTTTTAAGTCACTTTTACCCTTCCGCCAATTCTTGAGTTTTGGCCCCCTAGAAGCCTGAAAATGACTATGAAGATGCTCATTTTAGCTCCAAAAGTGCTGATCCACATCTGAAAGTCAAAATTAGTTGAAAGATAGAAATTTTTAAAACGGACCATTTCGGTCATCTCGGAGCAATTTCATCAGGTCGCGGGTCATCGATCGTTTAGCATGAAAAATCGAATGTTCTCGCATATACATTAATTTACTCTAAATGTTCTTTATATCTCTTCCCGCAGTGAATAAACACGTTTTAAGCCCTCGAAGTGGGCATTTGGGTCCTTTTAAGTCACTTTTACTCTTCCGCCAATTCTTGAGTTTTGGCTCCCTAGAAGCATGAAAATGACTATAAAGATGCTCATTTTAGCTCCAAAAGTGATGATCCACATCTGAAAGTCAAAATTAGTTGAAAGATGGAAATTTTTAAAACGGACCATTTCGGTCATCTCGGAGCAATTTCATCAGGTCGCGGGTCATCGATCGTTTAGCATGAAAAATCGAACGTTCTCGCAAATACATTAATTTACTCTAAATGTTCTTTATATCTTTTCCCGCAGTGAATAAACCCGTTTTAAGCCCTCGAAGTGGGCATTTGGGTCCTTTTAAGTCACTTTTACCCTTCCGCCTATTCTTGAGTTTTGGCTCCCTAGAAGCATGAAAATTACTATAAAGATGCTCATTTTAGCTCCAAAAGTGATGATCCACATCTGAAAGTCAAAATTAGTTGAAAGATGGAAATTTTTAAAACGGACCATTTCGGTCATCTCGGAGCAATTTCATCAGGTCGCGGGTCATCGATCGTTTAGCATGAAAAATCGAACGATCTCGCATGAACATTAATTTATTCTAAATGTTGTTTATATCTCTTCCCGCAGTGAATAAACCCGTTTTAAGCCCTCGAAGTGGGCATTTGGGTCCTTTTAAGTCACTTTTACCCTTCCGCCAATTCTTGAGTTTTGGCTCCCTAGAAGCATGAAAATGACTATAAAGATG
Organism: Lissotriton vulgaris; assembly: GCF_964263255.1. Classification (NCBI taxonomy): domain Eukaryota; kingdom Metazoa; phylum Chordata; class Amphibia; order Caudata; family Salamandridae; genus Lissotriton; species Lissotriton vulgaris. The sequence goes on from NW_028251712.1 coordinate 133,204, forward strand.
CTCATTTTAGCTCCAAAAGTGATGATCCACATCTGAAAGTCAAAATTAGTTGAAAGATGGAAATTTTTAAAACGGACCATTTCGGTAATCTCGGAGCAATTTCATCAGGTCGCGGGTCATCGATCGTTTAGCATGAAAAATGGAACGTTCTCGCAAAAACATTAATTTACTCTAAATGTTCTTTATATCTCTTACCGCAGTGAATAAACCCGTTTTAAGCCCTCAAAGTGGGCATTTGGGTCCTTTTAAGTCACTTTTACCCATCCGCCAATTCTTGAGTTTTGGCCCCCTAGAAGCCTGAAAATGACTATAAAGATGCTCATTTTAGCTCCAAAAGTGATGATCCACATCTGAAAGTCAAAATTAGTTGAAAGATGGAAATATTTAAAACGGACCATTTAGGTCATCTCGGAGCAATTTCATCAGGTCGCGGGTCATCGATCGTTTAGCAGGAAAAATTGAACTTTCTTGCATGAACATTAATTTACTCTAAATGTTGTTTATATCTCTTCCCGCAGTGAATAAACCCGTTTTAAGCCCTCGAAGTGGGCATTTGGGTCCTTTTAAGTCACTTTTACCCTTCCGCCAATTCTTGAGTTTTGGCCCCCTAGAAGCCTGAAAATGACTATAAAGATGCTCATTTTAGCTCCAAAAGTGATGATCCACATCTGAAAGTCAAAATTAGTTGAAAGATGGAAATATTTAAAACGGACCATTTCGGTAATCTCGGAGCAATTTCATCAGGTCGCGGGTCATCGATCGTTTAGCAGGAAAAATTGAACTTTCTTGCATGAACATTGATTTACTCTAAATGTTCTTTATATCTCTTCCCGCAGTGAATAAACCCGTTTTAAGCCCTCGAAGTGGGCATTTGGGTCCTTTTAAGTCACTTTTACCCTTCCGCCTATTCTTGAGTTTTGGCTCCCTAGAAGCCTGAAAATGACTATAAAGATGCTCATTTTAGCTCCAAAAGTGATGATCCACATCTGAAAGTCAAAATTAGTTGAAAGATGGAAATTTTTAAAACGGACCATTTCGGTCATCTCGGAGCAATTTCATCAGGTCGCGGGTCATCGATCGTTTAGCATGAAAAATCGAACGTTCTCGCATGAACATTAATTTATTCTAAATGTTGTTTATATCTCTTCCCGCAGTGAATAAACCCGTTTTAAGCCCTCGAAGTGGGCATTTGGGTCCTTTTAAGTCACTTTTACCCTTCCGCCAATTCTTGAGTTTTGGCTCCCTAGAAGCATGAAAATGACTATAAAGATGCTCATTTTAGCTCCAAAAGTGATGATCCACATCTGAAAGTCAAAATTAGTTGAAAGATGGAAATTTTTAAAACGGACCATTTCGGTAATCTCGGAGCAATTTCAACAGGTCGCGGGTCATCGATCGTTTAGCATGAAAAATCGAATGTTCTCGCAAAAACATTAATTTACTCTAAATGTTCTTTATATCTCTTCCCGCAGTGAATAAACCCGTTTTAAGCCCTCGAAGTGGGCATTTGGGTCCTTTTAAGTCACTTTTACCCATCCGCCAATTCTTGAGTTTTGGCCCCCTAGAAGCCTGAAAATGACTATAAAGATGCTAATTTTAGCTCCAAAAGTGATGATCCACATCTGAAAGTCAAAATTAGTTGAAAGATGGAAATATTTAAAACGGACCATTTAGGTCATCTCGGAGCAATTTCATCAGGTCGCGGGTCATCGATCGTTTAGCAGGAAAAATCGAACTTTCTTGCATGAACATTAATTTACTCTAAATGTTGTTTATATCTCTTCCCGCAGTGAATAAACCCGTTTTAAGCCCTCGAAGTGGGCATTTGGGTCCTTTTAAGTCACTTTTACCCTTCCGCCAATTCTTGAGTTTTGGCCCCCTAGAAGCCTGAAAATGACTATAAAGATGCTCATTTTAGCTCCAAAAGTGATGATCCACATCTGAAAGTTAAAATTAGTTAAAAGATGGAAATTTTTAAAACGGACCATTTTGGTCATCTCGGAGCAATTTCATCAGGTCGCGGGTCATCGATCGTTTAGCATGAAAAATCGAACGTTCTCGCATATACAATAATTTACTCTAAATGTTCTTTATATCTCTTCCCGCAGTGAATAAACCCGTTTTAAGCCCTCGAAGTGGGCATTTGGGTCCTTTTAAGTCACTTTTACCCATCCGCCAATTCTTGAGTTTTGGCCCCCTAGAAGCCTGAAAATGACTATAAAGATGCTCATTTTAGCTCCAAAAGTGATGATCCACATCTGAAAGTCAAAATTAGTTGAAAGATGGAAATTTTTAAAACAGACCATTTCGGTAATCTCGGAGCAATTTCATCAGGTCGCGGGTCATCGATCGTGTAGCATGAAAAATCGAATGATCTCGCATGAACATTAGTTTACTCTAAATGTTGTTTATATCTCTTCCCGCAGTGAATAAACCCGTTTTAAGCCCTCAAAGTGGCCATTTGGGTCCTTTTAAGTCATTTTTACCCTTCCGCCAATTCTTGAGTTTTGGCCCCCTAGAAGCCTGAAAATGACTATAAAGATGCTCATTTTACCTCCAAAAGTGATGATCCACATCTGAAAGTCAAAATTAGTTGAAAGAGAGAAATTTTTAAAATGGACCATTTCGGTCATCAAGGAGCAATTTCATCAGGTCGCGGGTCATCGATCGTGTAGCATGAAAAATCGAACGTTCTCGCATTAACATTAATTTACTCTAAATGTTGTTTATATCTCTTCCCGCAGTGAATAAACCTAATTTAAGCCCTCGAAGTGGGCATTTGGGTCCTTTTAAGTCACTTTTACCCTTCCGCCAATTCTTGAGTTTTGGCTCCCTAGAAGCATGAAAATGACTATAAAGATGCTCATTTTAGCTCCAAAAGTGATGATCCACATCTGAAAGTCAAAATTAGTTGAAAGATGGAAATTTTTAAAACGGACCATTTCGGTCATCTCGGAGCAATTTCATCAGGTCGCGGGTCATCGATCGTTTAGCATGAAAAATCGAACGATCTCGCATGAACATTAATTTATTCTAAATGTTGTTTATATCTCTTCCCGCAGTGAATAAACCCGTTTTAAGCCCTCGAAGTGGGCATTTGGGTCCTTTTAAGTCACTTTTACCCTTCCGCCAATTCTTGAGTTTTGGCTCCCTAGAAGCATGAAAATTACTATAAAGATGCTCATTTTAGCTCCAAAAGTGATGATCCACATCTGAAAGTCAAAATTAGTTGAAAGATGGAAATTTTTAAAACGGACCATTTCGGTAATCTCGGAGCAATTTCATCAGGTCGCGGGTCATCGATCGTTTAGCATGAAAAATCGAACGTTCTCGCAAAAACATTAATTTACTCTAAATGTTCTTTATATCTCTTCCCGCAGTGAATAAACCCGTTTTAAGCCCTCAAAGTGGGCATTTGGGTCCTTTTAAGTCACTTTTACCCATCCGCCAATTCTTGAGTTTTGGCCCCCTAGAAGCCTGAAAATGACTATAAAGATGCTCATTTTAGCTCCAAAAGTGCTGATCCACATCTGAAAGTCAAAATTAGTTGAAAGATAGAAATTTTTAAAACGGACCATTTCGGTCATCTCGGAGCAATTTCATCAGGTCGCGGGTCATCGATCGTTTAGCATGAAAAATCGAACGTTCTCGCATATACATTAATTTACTCTAAATGTTCTTTATATCTCTTCCCGCAGTGAATAAACCTGTTTTAAGCCCTCGAAGTGGGGATTTGGGTCCTTTTAAGTCACTTTTACCCTTCCGCCAATTCTTGAGTTTTGGCTCCCTAGAAGCATGAAAATGACTATAAAGATGCTCATTTTAGCTCCAAAAGTGATGATCCACATCTGAAAGTCAAAATTAGTTGAAAGATGGAAATTTTTTAAAACGGACCATTTAGGTCATCTCGGAGCAATTTCATCAGGTCGCGGGTCATCGATCGTTTAGCATGAAAAATCGAACGTTCTCGCATATACATTAATTTACTCTAAATGTTGTTTATATCTCTTCCCGCAGTGAATAAACCCGTTTTAAGCCCTCGAAGTGGGCATTTGGGTCCTTTTAAGTCACTTTTACCCTTCCGCCTATTCTTGAGTTTTGGCTCCCTAGAAGCATGAAAATTACTATAAAGATGCTCATTTTAGCTCCAAAAGTGATGATCCACATCTGAAAGTCAAAATTAGTTGAAAGATGGAAATTTTTAAAACGGACCATTTCGGTCATCTCGGAGCAATTTCATCAGGTCGCGGGTCATCGATCGTTTAGCATGAAAAATCGGTTCTCGCATGAACATTAATTTATTCTAAATGTTGTTTATATCTCTTCCCGCAGTGAAATAAACCCGTTTTAAGCCCTCGAAGTGGGCATTTGGGTCCTTTTAAGTCACTTTTACCCTTCCGCCAATTCTTGAGTTTTGGCTCCCTAGAAGCATGAAAATGACTATAAAGATGCTCATTTTAGCTCCAAAAGTGATGATCCACATCTGAAAGTCAAAATTAGTTGAAAGATGGAAATTTTTAAAACGGACCATTTCGGTAATCTCGGAGCAATTTCATCAGGTCGCGGGTCATCGATCGTTTAGCATGAAAAATCGAACGTTCTCGCAAAAACATTAATTTACTCTAAATGTTCTTTATATCTCTTCCCGCAGTGAATAAACCCGTTTTAAGCCCTCGAAGTGGGCATTTGGGTCCTTTTAAGTCACTTTTACCCATCCGCCAATTCTTGAGTTTTGGCCCCCTAGAAGCCTGAAAATGACTATAAAGATGCTAATTTTAGCTCCAAAAGTGATGATCCACATCTGAAAGTCAAAATTAGTTGAAAGATGGAAATATTTAAAACGGACCATTTAGGTCATCTCGGAGCAATTTCATCAGGTCGCGGGTCATCGATCGTTTAGCAGGAAAAATCAAACTTTCTTGCATGAACATTAATTTACTCTAAATGTTGTTTATATCTCTTCCCGCAGTGAATAAACCCGTTTTAAGCCCTCGAAGTGGGCATTTGGGTCCTTTTAAGTCACTTTTACCCTTCCGCCAATTCTTGAGTTTTGGCCCCCTAGAAGCCTGAAAATGACTATAAAGATGCTCATTTTAGCTCCAAAAGTGATGATCCCACATCTGAAAGTTAAAATTAGTTAAAAGATGGAAATTTTTAAAACGGACCATTTTGGTCATCTCGGAGCAATTTCATCAGGTCGCGGGTCATCGATCGTTTAGCATGAAAAATCGAACGTTCTCGCATATACATTAATTTACTCTAAAATGTTGTTTATATCTCTTCCCGCAGTGAATAAACCCGTTTTAAGCCCTCGAAGTGGGCATTTGGGTCCTTTTAAGTCACTTTTACCCTTCCGCCTATTCTTGAGTTTTGGCTCCCTAGAAGCATGAAAATTACTATAAAGATGCTCATTTTAGCTCCAAAAGTGATGATCCACATCTGAAAGTCAAAATTAGTTGAAAGATGGAAATTTTTAAAACGGACCATTTCGGTCATCTCGGAGCAATTTCATCAGGTCGCGGGTCATCGATCGTTTAGCATGAAAAATCGAACGTTCTCGCATGAACATTAATTTATTCTAAATGTTGTTTATATCTCTTCCCGCAGTGAATAAACCCGTTTTAAGCCCTCGAAGTGGGCATTTGGGTCCTTTTAAGTCACTTTTACCCTTCCGCCAATTCTTGAGTTTTGGCTCCCTAGAAGCATGAAAATGACTATAAAGATGCTCATTTTAGCTCCAAAAGTGATGATCCACATCTGAAAGTCAAAATTAGTTGAAAGATGGAAATTTTTAAAACGGACCATTTCGGTAATCTCGGAGCAATTTCAACAGGTCACGGGTCATCGATCGTTTAGCATGAAAAATCGAACGTTCTCGCAAAAACATTAATTTACTCTAAATGTTCTTTATATCTCTTCCCGCAGTGAATAAACCCGTTTTAAGCCCTCGAAGTGGGCATTTGGGTCCTTTTAAGTCACTTTTACCCATCCGCCAATTCTTGAGTTTTGGCCCCCTAGAAGCCTGAAAATGACTATAAAGATGCTAATTTTAGCTCCAAAAGTGATGATCCACATCTGAAAGTCAAAATTAGTTGAAAGATGGAAATATTTAAAACGGACCATTTAGGTCATCTCGGAGCAATTTCATCAGGTCGCGGGTCATCGATCGTTTAGCAGGAAAAATCGAACTTTCTTGCATGAACATTAATTTACTCTAAATGTTGTTTATATCTCTTCCCGCAGTGAATAAACCCGTTTTAAGCCCTCGAAGTGGGCATTTGGGTCCTTTTAAGTCACTTTTACCCTTCCGCCAATTCTTGAGTTTTGGCCCCCTAGAAGCCTGAAAATGACTATAAAGATGCTCATTTTACCTCCAAAAGTGATGATCCACATCTGAAAGTCAAAATTAGTTGAAAGAGAGAAATTTTTAAAATGGACCATTTCGGTCATCAAGGAGCAATTTCATCAGGTCGCGGGTCATCGATCGTGTAGCATGAAAAATCGAACGTTCTCGCATTAACATTAATTTACTCTAAATGTTGTTTATATCTCTTCCCGCAGTGAATAAACCTGTTTTAAGCCCTCGAAGTGGGCATTTGGGTCCTTTTAAGTCACTTTTACCCTTCCGCCAATTCTTGAGTTTTGGCCCCCTAGAAGCCTGAAAATGACTATGAAGATGCTCATTTTAGCTCCAAAAGTGCTGATCCACATCTGAAAGTCAAAATTAGTTGAAAGATAGAAATTTTTAAAACGGACCATTTCGGTCATCTCGGAGCAATTTCATCAGGTCGCGGGTCATCGATCGTTTAGCATGAAAAATCGAACGTTCTCGCATATACATTAATTTACTCTAAATGTTCTTTATATCTCTTCCCGCAGTGAATAAACACGTTTTAAGCCCTCGAAGTGGGCATTTGGGTCCTTTTAAGTCACTTTTACCCTTCCGCCAATTCTTGAGTTTTGGCTCCCTAGAAGCATGAAAATGACTATAAAGATGCTCATTTTAGCTCCAAAAGTGATGATCCACATCTGAAAGTCAAAATTAGTTGAAAGATGGAAATTTTTAAAACGGACCATTTCGGTCATCTCGGAGCAATTTCATCAGGTCGCGGGTCATCGATCGTTTAGCATGAAAAATCGAACGTTCTCGCAAATACATTAATTTACTCTAAATGTTCTTTATATCTCTTCCCGCAGTGAATAAACCCGTTTTAAGCCCTCGAAGTGGGCATTTGGGTCCTTTTAAGTCACTTTTACCCTTCCGCCTATTCTTGAGTTTTGGCTCCCTAGAAGCATGAAAATTACTATAAAGATGCTCATTTTAGCTCCAAAAGTGATGATCCACATCTGAAAGTCAAAATTAGTTGAACGATGGAAATTTTTAAAACGGACCATTTCGGTCATCTCGGAGCAATTTCATCAGGTCGCGGGTCATCGATCGTTTAGCATGAAAAATCGAACGATCTCGCATGAACATTAATTTATTCTAAATGTTGTTTATATCTCTTCCCGCAGTGAATAAACCCGTTTTAAGCCCTCGAAGTGGGCATTTGGGTCCTTTTAAGTCACTTTTACCCTTCCGCCAATTCTTGAGTTTTGGCTCCCTAGAAGCATGAAAATGACTATAAAGATGCTCATTTTAGCTCCAAAAGTGATCATCCACATCTGAAAGTCAAAATTAGTTGAAAGATGGAAATTTTTAAAACGGACCATTTTGGTAATCTCGGAGCAATTTCATCAGGTCGCGGGTCATCGATCGTTTAGCATGAAAAATCGAACGTTCTCGCAAAAACATTAATTTACTCTAAATGTTCTTTATATCTCTTCCCGCAGTGAATAAACCCGTTTTAAGCCCTCAAAGTGGGCATTTGGGTCCTTTAAGTCACTTTTACCCATCCGCCAATTCTTGAGTTTTGGCCCCCTAGAAGCCTGAAAATGACTATAAAGATGCTCATTTTAGCTCCAAAAGTGATGATCCACATCTGAAAGTCAAAATTAGTTGAAAGATGGAAATATTTAAAACGGACCATTTAGGTCATCTCGGAGCAATTTCATCAGGTCGCGGGTCATCGATCGTTTAGCAGGAAAAATTGAACTTTCTTGCATGAACATTAATTTACTCTAAATGTTGTTTATATCTCTTCCCGCAGTGAATAAACCCGTTTTAAGCCCTCGAAGTGGGCATTTGGGTCCTTTTAAGTCACTTTTACCCTTCCGCCAATTCTTGAGTTTTGGCCCCCTAGAAGCCTGAAAATGACTATAAAGATGCTCATTTTAGCTCCAAAAGTGATGATCCACATCTGAAAGTCAAAATTAGTTGAAAGATGGAAATATTTAAAACGGACCATTTCGGTAATCTCGGAGCAATTTCATCAGGTCGCGGGTCATCGATCGTTTAGCAGGAAAAATTGAACTTTCTTGCATGAACATTGATTTACTCTAAATGTTCTTTATATCTCTTCCCGCAGTGAATAAACCCGTTTTAAGCCCTCGAAGTGGGCATTTGGGTCCTTTTAAGTCACTTTTACCCTTCCGCCTATTCTTGAGTTTTGGCTCCCTAGAAGCCTGAAAATGACTATAAAGATGCTCATTTTAGCTCCAAAAGTGATGATCCACATCTGAAAGTCAAAATTAGTTGAAAGATGGAAATTTTTAAAACGGACCATTTCGGTCATCTCGGAGCAATTTCATCAGGTCGCGGGTCATCGATCGTTTAGCATGAAAAATCGGGCGTGCTCGCATATACATTAATTTACTCTAAATGTTGTTTATATCTCTTCCCGCAGTGAATAAACCCGTTTTAAGCCCTCGAAGTGGGCATTTGGGTCCTTTTAAGTCACTTTTACCCTTCCGCCAATTCTTGGGTTTTGGCTCCCTAGAAGCATGAAAATGACTATAAAGATGCTCATTTTAGCTCCAAAAGTGATGATCCACATCTGAAAGTCAAAATTAGTTGAAAGATGGAAATTTTTAAAACGGACCATTTCGGTAATCTCGGAGCAATTTCATCAGGTCGCGGGTCATCGATCGTTTAGCATGAAAAATCGAACGTTCTCGCAAAAACATTAATTTACTCTAAATGTTCTTTATATCTCTTCCCGCAGTGAATAAACCCGTTTTAAGCCCTCAAAGTGGGCATTTGGGTCCTTTTAAGTCACTTTTACCCATCCGCCAATTCTTGAGTTTTGGCCCCCTAGAAGCCTGAAAATGACTATAAAGATGCTCATTTTAGCTCCAAAAGTGATGATCCACATCTGAAAGTCAAAATTAGTTGAAAGATGGAAATATTTAAAACGGACCATTTAGGTCATCTCGGAGCAATTTCATCAGGTCGCGGGTCATCGATCGTTTAGCAGGAAAAATTGAACTTTCTTGCATGAACATTAATTTACTCTAAATGTTGTTTATATCTCTTCCCGCAGTGAATAAACCCGTTTTAAGCCCTCGAAGTGGGCATTTGGGTCCTTTTAAGTCACTTTTACCCTTCCGCCAATTCTTGAGTTTTGGCCCCCTAGAAGCCTGAAAATGACTATAAAGATGCTCATTTTAGCTCCAAAAGTGATGAACCACATCTGAAAGTCAAAATTAGTTGAAAGATGGAAATATTTAAAACGGACCATTTCGGTAATCTCGGAGCAATTTCATCAGGTCGCGGGTCATCGATCGTTTAGCAGGAAAAATTGAACTTTCTTGCATGAACATTGATTTACTCTAAATGTTCTTTATATCTCTTCCCGCAGTGAATAAACCCGTTTTAAGCCCTCGAAGTGGGCATTTGGGTCCTTTTAAGTCACTTTTACCCTTCCGCCTATTCTTGAGTTTTGGCTCCCTAGAAGCCTGAAAATGACTATAAAGATGCTCATTTTAGCTCCAAAAGTGATGATCCACATCTGAAAGTCAAAATTAGTTGAAAGATGGAAATTTTTAAAACGGACCATTTCGGTCATCTCGGAGCAATTTCATCAGGTCGCGGGTCATCGATCGTTTAGCATGAAAAATCGGGCGTGCTCGCATATACATTAATTTACTCTAAATGTTGTTTATATCTCTTCCCGCAGTGAATAAACCCGTTTTAAGCCCTCGAAGTGGGCATTTGGGTCCTTTTAAGTCACTTTTACCCATCCGCCAATTCTTGAGTTTTGGCTCCCTAGAAGCATGAAAATTACTATAAAGATGCTCATTTTAGCTCCAAAAGTGATGATCCACATCTGAAAGTCAAAATTAGTTGAAAGATGGAAATTTTTAAAACGGACCATTTCGGTCATCTCGGAGCAATTTCATCAGGTCGCGGGTCATCGATCGTTTAGCATGAAAAATCGAACGTTCTCGCATGAACATTAATTTATTCTAAATGTTGTTTATATCTCTTCCCGCAGTGAATAAACCCGTTTTAAGCCCTCGAAGTGGGCATTTGGGTCCTTTTAAGTCAATTTTACCCTTTCGCCAATTCTTGAGTTTTGGCTCCCTAGAAGCATGAAAATTACTATAAAGATGCTCATTTTAGCTCCAAAAGTGATGATCCACATCTGAAAGTCAAAATTAGTTGAAAGATGGAAATTTTTAAAACGGACCATTTCGGTAATCTCGGAGCAATTTCATCAGGTCGCGGGTCATCGATCGTTTAGCATGAAAAATCGAACGTTCTCGCAAAAACATTAATTTACTCTAAATGTTCTTTATATCTCTTCCCGCAGTGAATAAACCCGTTTTAAGCCCTCGAAGTGGGCATTTGGGTCCTTTTAAGTCACTTTTACCCATCCGCCAATTCTTGAGTTTTGGCCCCCTAGAAGCCTGAAAATGACTATAAAGATGCTAATTTTAGCTCCAAAAGTGATGATCCACATCTGAAAGTCAAAATTAGTTGAAAGATGGAAATATTTAAAACGGACCATTTAGGTCATCTCGGAGCAATTTCATCAGGTCGCGGGTCATCGATCGTTTAGCATGAAAAATCGGGCGTGCTCGCATATACATTAATTTACTCTAAATGTTGTTTATATCTCTTCCCGCAGTGAATAAACCCGTTTTAAGCCCCCGAAGTGGGCATTTGGGTCCTTTTAAGTCACTTTTACCCTTCCGCCAATTCTTGAGTTTTGGCCCCCTAGAAGCCTGAAAATGACTATAAAGATGCTCATTTTAGCTCCAAAAGTGATGATCCACATCTGAAAGTTAAAATTAGTTAAAAGATGGAAATTTTTAAAACGGACCATTTTGGTCATCTCGGAGCAATTTCATCAGGTCGCGGGTCATCGATCGTTTAGCATGAAAAATCGAACGTTCTCGCATATACAATAATTTACTCTAAATGTTCTTTATATCTCTTCCCGCAGTGAATAAACCCGTTTTAAGCCCTCGAAGTGGGCATTTGGGTCCTTTTTAGTCACTTTTACCCATCCGCCAATTCTTGAGTTTTGGCCCCCTAGAAGCCTGAAAATGACTATAAAGATGCTCATTTTAGCTCCAAAAGTGATGATCCACATCTGAAAGTCAAAATTAGTTGAAAGATGGAAATTTTTAAAACAGACCATTTCGGTAATCTCGGAGCAATTTCATCAGGTCGCGGGTCATCGATCGTGTAGCATGAAAAATCGAATGTTCTCGCATGAACATTAGTTTACTCTAAATGTTGTTTATATCTCTTCCCGCAGTGAATAAACCCGGTTTAAGCCCTCGAAGTGGCCATTTGGGTCCTTTTAAGTCATTTTTACCCTTCCGCCAATTCTTGAGTTTTGGCCCCCTAGAAGCCTGAAAATGACTATAAAGATGCTCATTTTACCTCCAAAAGTGATGATCCACATCTGAAAGTCAAAATTAGTTGAAAGAGAGAAATTTTTAAAATGGACCATTTCGGTCATCAAGGAGCAATTTCATCAGGTCGCGGGTCATCGATCGTGTAGCATGAAAAATCGAACTTTCTCGCATTAACATTAATTTACTCTAAATGTTGTTTATATCTCTTCCCGCAGTGAATAAACCTGTTTTAAGCCCTCGAAGTGGGCATTTGGGTCCTTTTAAGTCACTTTTACCCTTCCGCCAATTCTTGAGTTTTGGCTCCCTAGAAGCATGAAAATGACTATAAAGATGCTCATTTTAGCTCCAAAAGTGATGATCCACATCTGAAAGTCAAAATTAGTTGAAAGATGGAAATTTTTAAAACGGACCATTTCGGTAATCTCGGAGCAATTTCATCAGGTCGCGGGTCATCGATCGTTTAGCATGAAAAATCGAACGTTCTCGCAAAAACATTAATTTACTCTAAATGTTCTTTATATCTCTTCCCGCAGTGAATAAACCCGTTTTAAGCCCTCAAAGTGGGCATTTGGGTCCTTTTAAGTCACTTTTACCCATCCGCCAATTCTTGAGTTTTGGCCCCCTAGAAGCCTGAAAATGACTATAAAGATGCTCATTTTAGCTCCAAAAGTGATGATCCACATCTGAAAGTCAAAATTAGTTGAAAGATGGAAATATTTAAAACGGACCATTTAGGTCATCTCGGAGCAATTTCATCAGGTCGCGGGTCATCGATCGTTTAGCAGGAAAAATTGAACTTTCTTGCATGAACATTAATTTACTCTAAATGTTGTTTATATCTCTTCCCGCAGTGAATAAACCCGTTTTAAGCCCTCGAAGTGGGCATTTGGGTCCTTTTAAGTCACTTTTACCCTTCCGCCAATTCTTGAGTTTTGGCCCCCTAGAAGCCTGAAAATGACTATAAAGATGCTCATTTTAGCTCCAAAAGTGATGATCCACATCTGAAAGTCAAAATTAGTTGAAAGATGGAAATATTTAAAACGGACCATTTCGGTAATCTCGGAGCAATTTCATCAGGTCGCGGGTCATCGATCGTTTAGCATGAAAAATCGAACGTTCTCGCAAATACATTAATTTACTCTAAATTTTCTTTATATCTCTTCCCGCAGTGAATAAACCCGTTTTAAGCCCTCGAAGTGGCCATTTGGGTCCTTTTAAGTCATTTTTACCCATCCGCCAATTCTTGAGTTTTGGCCCCCTAGAAGCCTGAAAATTACTATAAAGATGCTAATTTTAGCTCCAAAAGTGATGATCCACATCTGAAAGTCAAAATTAGTTGAAAGATGAAAATATTTAAAACGGACCATTTAGGTCATCTCGGAGCAATTTCATCAGGTCGCGGGTCATCGATCGTTTAGCAGGAAAAATCGAACTTTCTTGCATGAACATTAATTTACTCTAAATGTTGTTTATATCTCTTCCCGCAGTGAATAAACACGTTTTAAGCCCTTGAAGTGGGCATTTGGGTCCTTTTAAGTCACTTTTACCCTTCCGCCAATTCTTGAGTTTTGGCTCCCTAGAAGCATGAAAATTACTATAAAGATGCTAATTTTAGCTCCAAAAGTGATGATCCACATCTGAAAGTCAAAATTAGTTGAAAGATGGAAATATTTAAAACGGACCATTTAGGTCATCTCGGAGCAATTTCATCAGGTCGCGGGTCATCGATCGTTTAGCAGGAAAAATCGAACTTTCTTGCATGAACATTAATTTACTCTAAATGTTGTTTATATCTCTTCCCGCAGTGAATAAACACGTTTTAAGCCCTTGAAGTGGGCATTTGGGTCCTTTTAAGTCACTTTTACCCTTCCGCCAATTCTTGAGTTTTGGCTCCCTAGAAGCATGAAAATGACTATAAGATGCTCATTTTAGCTCCAAAAGTGATGATCCACATCTGAAAGTCAAAATTAGTTGAAAGATGGAAATTTTTAAAACGGACCATTTCGGTCATCTCGGAGCAATTTCATCAGGTCGCGGGTCATCGATCGTTTAGCATGAAAAATCGAACGTTCTCGCAAATACATTAATTTACTCTAAATGTTCTTTATATCTCTTCCCGCAGTGAATAAACCCGTTTTAAGCCCTCGAAGTGGGCATTTGGGTCCTTTTAAGTCACTTTTACCCTTCCGCCTATTCTTGAGTTTTGGCTCCCTAGAAGCATGAAAATTACTATAAAGATGCTCATTTTAGCTCCAAAAGTGATGATCCACATCTGAAAGTCAAAATTAGTTGAAAGATGGAAATTTTTAAAACGGACCATTTCGGTCATCTCGGAGCAATTTCATCAGGTCGCGGGTCATCGATCGTTTAGCATGAAAAATCGAACGATCTCGCATGAACATTAATTTATTCTAAATGTTGTTTATATCTCTTCCCGCAGTGAATAAACCCGTTTTAAGCCCTCGAAGTGGGCATTTGGGTCCTTTTAAGTCACTTTTACCCTTCCGCCAATTCTTGAGTTTTGGCTCCCTAGAAGCATGAAAATGACTATAAAGATGCTCATTTTAGCTCCAAAAGTGATGATCCACATCTGAAAGTCAAAATTAGTTGAAAGATGGAAATTTTTAAAACGGACCATTTCGGTAATCTCGGAGCAATTTCATCAGGTCGCGGGTCATCGATCGTTTAGCATGAAAAATCGAACGTTCCCGCAAAAACATTAATTTACTCTAAATGTTCTTTATATCTCTTCCCGCAGTGAATAAACCCGTTTTAAGCCCTCGAAGTGGGCATTTGGGTCCTTTTAAGTCACTTTTACCCTTCCGCCAATTCTTGAGTTTTGGCCCCCTAGAAGCCTGAAAATGACTATAAAGATGCTCATTTTAGCTCCAAAAGTGATGATCCACATCTGAAAGTCAAAATTAGTTGAAAGATGGAAATATTTAAAACGGACCATTTCGGTAATCTCGGAGCAATTTCATCAGGTCGCGGGTCATCGATCGTTTAGCAGGAAAAATTGAACTTTCTTGCATGAACATTGATTTACTCTAAATGTTCTTTATATCTCTTCCCGCAGTGAATAAACCCGTTTTAAGCCCTCGAAGTGGGCATTTGGGTCCTTTTAAGTCACTTTTACCCTTCCGCCTATTCTTGAGTTTTGGCTCCCTAGAAGCCTGAAAATGACTATAAAGATGCTCATTTTAGCTCCAAAAGTGATGATCCACATCTGAAAGTCAAAATTAGTTGAAAGATGGAAATTTTTAAAACGGACCATTTCGGTCATCTCGGAGCAATTTCATCAGGTCGCGGGTCATCGATCGTTTAGCATGAAAAATCGGGCGTGCTCGCATATGCATTAATTTACTCTAAATGTTGTTTATATCTCTTCCCGCAGTGAATAAACCCGTTTTAAGCCCTCGAAGTGGGCATTTGGGTCCTTTTAAGTCACTTTTACCCATCCGCCAATTCTTGAGTTTTGGCTCCCTAGAAGCATGAAAATTACTATAAAGATGCTCATTTTAGCTCCAAAAGTGATGATCCACATCTGAAAGTCAAAATTAGTTGAAAGATGGAAATTTTTAAAACGGACCATTTCGGTCATCTCGGAGCAATTTCATCAGGTCGCGGGTCATCGATCGTTTAGCATGAAAAATCGAACGTTCTCGCATGAACATTAATTTATTCTAAATGTTGTTTATATCTCTTCCCGCAGTGAATAAACCCGTTTTAAGCCCTCGAAGTGGGCATTTGGGTCCTTTTAAGTCAATTTTACCCTTTCGCCAATTCTTGAGTTTTGGCTCCCTAGAAGCATGAAAATGACTATAAAGATGCTCATTTTAGCTCCAAAAGTGATGATCCACATCTGAAAGTCAAAATTAGTTGAAAGATGGAAATTTTTAAAACGGACCATTTCGGTAATCTCGGAGCAATTTCATCAGGTCGCGGGTCATCGATCGTTTAGCATGAAAAATCGAACGTTCTCGCAAAAACATTAATTTACTCTAAATGTTCTTTATATCTCTTCCCGCAGTGAATAAACCCGTTTTAAGCCCTCGAAGTGGGCATTTGGGTCCTTTAAGTCACTTTTACCCATCCGCCAATTCTTGAGTTTTGGCCCCCTAGAAGCCTGAAAATGACTATAAAGATGCTAATTTTAGCTCCAAAAGTGATGATCCACATCTGAAAGTCAAAATTAGTTGAAAGATGGAAATATTTAAAACGGACCATTTAGGTCATCTCGGAGCAATTTCATCAGGTCGCGGGTCATCGATCGTTTAGCAGGAAAAATCGAACTTTCTTGCATGAACATTAATTTACTCTAAATGTTGTTTATATCTCTTCCCACAGTGAATAAACCCGTTTTAAGCCCCCGAAGTGGGCATTTGGGTCCTTTTAAGTCACTTTTACCCTTCCGCCAATTCTTGAGTTTTGGCCCCCTAGAAGCCTGAAAATGACTATAAAGATGCTCATTTTAGCTCCAAAAGTGATGATCCACATCTGAAAGTTAAAATTAGTTGAAAGATGGAAATTTTTAAAACGGACCATTTCGGTCATCTCGGAGCAATTTCATCAGGTCGCGGGTCATCGATCGTTTAGCATGAAAAATCGAACGATCTCGCATGAACATTAATTTATTCTAAATGTTGTTTATATCTCTTCCCGCAGTGAATAAACCCGTTTTATGCCCTCGAAGTGGGCATTTGGGTCCTTTTAAGTCACTTTTACCCTTCCGCCAATTCTTGAGTTTTGGCTCCCTAGAAGCATGAAAATGACTATAAAGATGCTCATTTTAGCTCCAAAAGTGATGATCCACATCTGAAAGTCAAAATTAGTTGAAAGATGGAAATTTTTAAAACGGACCATTTCGGTCATCTCGGAGCAATTTCATCAGGTCGCGGGTCATCGATCGTTTAGCATGAAAAATCGAACGTTCTCGCAAAAACATTAATTTACTCTAAATGTTCTTTATATCTCTTCCCGCAGTGAATAAACCCGTTTTAAGCCCTCAAAGTGGGCATTTGGGTCCTTTTAAGTCACTTTTACCCATCCGCCAATTCTTGAGTTTTGGCCCCCTAGAAGCCTGAAAATGACTATAAAGATGCTCATTTTAGCTCCAAAAGTGATGATCCACATCTGAAAGTCAAAATTAGTTGAAAGATGGAAATATTTAAAACGGACCATTTAGGTCATCTCGGAGCAATTTCATCAGGTCGCGGGTCAATGATCGTTTAGCAGGAAAAATTGAACTTTCTTGCATGAACATTAATTTACTCTAAATGTTGTTTATATCTCTTCCCGCAGTGAATAAACCCGTTTTAAGCCCTCGAAGTGGGCATTTGGGTCCTTTTAAGTCACTTTTACCCTTCCGCCAATTCTTGAGTTTTGGCCCCCTAGAAGCCTGAAAATGACTATAAAGATGCTCATTTTAGCTCCAAAAGTGATGATCCACATCTGAAAGTCAAAATTAGTTGAAAGATGGAAATATTTAAAACGGACCATTTCGGTAATCTCGGAGCAATTTCATCAGGTCGCGGGTCATCGATCGTTTAGCAGGAAAAATTGAACTTTCTTGCATGAACATTGATTTACTCTAAATGTTCTTTATATCTCTTCCCGCAGTGAATAAACCCGTTTTAAGCCCTCGAAGTGGGCATTTGGGTCCTTTTAAGTCACTTTTACCCTTCCGCCTATTCTTGAGTTTTGGCTCCCTAGAAGCCTGAAAATGACTATAAAGATGCTCATTTTAGCTCCAAAAGTGATGATCCACATCTGAAAGTCAAAATTAGTTGAAAGATGGAAATTTTTTAAACGGACCATTTCGGTCATCTCGGAGCAATTTCATCAGGTCGCGGGTCATCGATCGTTTAGCATGAAAAATCGGGCGTGCTCGCATATACATTAATTTACTCTAAATGTTGTTTATATCTCTTCCCGCAGTGAATAAACCCGTTTTAAGCCCTCGAAGTGGGCATTTGGGTCCTTTTAAGTCACTTTTACCCATCCGCCAATTCTTGAGTTTTGGCTCCCTAGAAGCATGAAAATTACTATAAAGATGCTCATTTTAGCTCCAAAAGTGATGATCCACATCTGAAAGTCAAAATTAGTTGAAAGATGGAAATTTTTAAAACGGACCATTTCGGTAATCTCGGAGCAATTTCATCAGGTCGCGGGTCATCGATCGTTTAGCATGAAAAATCGAACGTTCTCGCAAAAACATTAATTTACTCTAAATGTTCTTTATATCTCTTCCCGCAGTGAATAAACCCGTTTTAAGCCCTCGAAGTGGGCATTTGGGTCCTTTTAAGTCACTTTTACCCATCCGCCAATTCTTGAGTTTTGGCCCCCTAGAAGCCTGAAAATGACTATAAAGATGCTAATTTTAGCTCCAAAAGTGATGATCCACATCTGAAAGTCAAAATTAGTTGAAAGATGGAAATATTTAAAACGGACCATTTAGGTCATCTCGGAGCAATTTCATCAGGTCGCGGGTCATCGATCGTTTAGCAGGAAAAATCGAACTTTCTTGCATGAACATTAATTTACTCTAAATGTTGTTTATATCTCTTCCCGCAGTGAATAAACCCATTTTAAGCCCTCGAAGTGGGCATTTGGGTCCTTTTAAGTCACTTTTACCCTTCCGCCAATTCTTGAGTTTTGGCCCCCTAGAAGCCTGAAAATGACTATAAAGATGCTCATTTTAGCTCCAAAAGTGATGATCCACATCTGAAAGTTAAAATTAGTTAAAAGATGGAAATTTTTAAAACGGACCATTTTGGTCATCTCGGAGCAATTTCATCAGGTCGCGGGTCATCGATCGTTTAGCATGAAAAATCGAACGTTCTCGCATATACAATAATTTACTCTAAATGTTCTTTATATCTCTTCCCGCAGTGAATAAACCCGTTTTAAGCCCTCGAAGTGGGCATTTGGGTCCTTTTAAGTCACTTTTACCCATCCGCCAATTCTTGAGTTTTGGCCCCCTAGAAGCCTGAAAATGACTATAAAGATGCTCATTTTAGCTCCAAAAGTGATGATCCACATCTGAAAGTCAAAATTAGTTGAAAGATGGAAATTTTTAAAACAGACCATTTCGGTAATCTCGGAGCAATTTCATCAGGTCGCGGGTCATCGATCGTGTAGCATGAAAAATCGAATGTTCTCGCATGAACATTAGTTTACTCTAAATGTTGTTTATATCTCTTACCGCAGTGAATAAACCCGTTTTAAGCCCTCGAAGTGGCCATTTGGGTCCTTTTAAGTCATTTTTACCCTTCCGCCACTTCTTGAGTTTTGGCCCCCTAGAAGCCTGAAAATGACTATAAAGATGCTCATTTTACCTCCAAAAGTGATGATCCACATCTGAAAGTCAAAATTAGTTGAAAGAGAGAAATTTTTAAAATGGACCATTTCGGTCATCAAGGAGCAATTTCATCAGGTCGCGGGTCATCGATCGTTTAGCATAAAAAATCGGACGTGCTCGCATATACATTATTTACTCTAAATGTTCTTTATATCTCTTCCCGCAGTGAATAAACACGTTTTAAGACCTCGAAGTGGGCATTTGGGTCCTTTTAAGTCACTTTTACCCTTCCACCAATTCTTGAGTTTTGGCCCCCTAGAAGCCTGAAAATGACTATGAAGATGCTCATTTTAGCTCCAAAAGTGCTGATCCACATCTGAAAGTCAAAATTAGTTGAAAGATGGAAATTTTTAAAACGGACCATTTCGGTCATCTCGGAGCAATTTCATCAGGTCGCGGGTCATCGATCGTTTAGCATAAAAAATCGGACGTGCTCGCATATACATTATTTACTCTAAATGTTCTTTATATCTCTTCCCGCAGTGAATAAACACGTTTTAAGACCTCGAAGTGGGCATTTGGGTCCTTTTAAGTCACTTTTACCCTTCCACCAATTCTTGAGTTTTGGCTCCCTAGAAGCATGAAAATGACTATAAAGATGCTCATTTTAGCTCCAAAAGTGATGATCCACATCTGAAAGTTAAAATTAGTTAAAAGATGGAAATTTTTAAAACGGACCATTTTGGTCATCTCGGAGCAATTTCATCAGGTCGCGGGTCATCGATCGTTTAGCATGAAAAATCGAACGTTCTCGCATATACAATAATTTACTCTAAATGTTCTTTATATCTCTTCCCGCAGTAAATAAACCCGTTTTAAGCCCTCGAAGTGGGCATTTGGGTCCTTTTAAGTCACTTTTACCCATCCGCCAATTCTTGAGTTTTGGCCCCCTAGAAGCCTGAAAATGACTATAAAGATGCTCATTTTAGCTCCAAAAGTGATGATCCACATCTGAAAGTCAAAATTAGTTGAAAGATGGAAATTTTTAAAACAGACCATTTCGGTAATCTCGGAGCAATTTCATCAGGTCGCGGGTCATCGATCGTGTAGCATGAAAAATCGAATGTTCTCGCATGAACATTAGTTTACTCTAAATGTTGTTTATATCTCTTCCCGCAGTGAATAAACCCGTTTTAAGCCCTCGAAGTGGCCATTTGGGTCCTTTTAAGTCATTTTTACCCTTCCGCCAATTCTTGAGTTTTGGCCCCCTAGAAGCCTGAAAATGACTATAAAGATGCTCATTTTACCTCCAAAAGTGATGATCCACATCTGAAAGTCAAAATTAGTTGAAAGATGGAAATTTTTAAAACAGACCATTTCGGTAATCTCGGAGCAATTTCATCAGGTCGCGGGTCATCGATCGTGTAGCATGAAAAATCGAACGTTCTCGCATTAACATTAATTTACTCTAAATGTTGTTTATATCTCTTCCCGCAGTGAATAAACCTGTTTTAAGCCCTCGAAGTGGGCATTTGGGTCCTTTTAAGTCACTTTTACCCTTCCGCCAATTCTTGAGTTTTGGCCCCCTAGAAGCCTGAAAATGACTATGAAGATGCTAATTTTAGCTCCAAAAGTGCTGATCCACATCTGAAAGTCAAAATTAGTTGAAAGATAGAAATTTTTAAAACGGACCATTTCGGTCATCTCGGAGCAATTTCATCAGGTCGCGGGTCATCGATCGTTTAGCATGAAAAATCGAACGTTCTCGCATATACATTAATTTACTCTAAATGTTCTTTATATCTCTTCCCGCAGTGAATAAACCTGTTTTAAGCCCTCGAAGTGGGGATTTGGGTCCTTTTAAGTCACTTTTACCCTTCCGCCAATTCTTGAGTTTTGGCTCCCTAGAAGCATGAAAATGACTATAAAGATGCTCATTTTAGCTCCAAAAGTGATGATCCACATCTGAAAGTCAAAATTAGTTGAAAGATGGAAATTTTTAAAACGGACCATTTCGGTCATCTCGGAGCAATTTCATCAGGTCGCGGGTCATCGATTGTTTAGCATGAAAAATCGGACGTTCTTGCATATACATTAATTTACTCTAAATGTTCTTTATATCTCTTCCCGCAGTGAATAAACACGTTTTAAGCCCTCGAAGTGGGCATTTGGTTTCTTTTAAGTCACTTTTACCCTTCCGCCAATTCTTGAGTTTTGGCTCCCTAGAAGCATGAAAATGACTATAAAGATGCTCATTTTAGCTCCAAAAGTGATGATCCACATCTGAAAGTCAAAACTAGTTGAAAGAGAGAAATTTTTAAAATGGACCATTTCGGTCATCAAGGAGCAATTTCATCAGGTCGCGGGTCATCGATCGTGTAGCATGAAAAATCGAACGTTCTCGCATGAACATTAATTTACTCTAAATGTTGTTTATATCTCTTCCCGCAGTGAATAAACCTGTTTTAAGCCCTCGAAGTGGGCATTTGGGTCCTTTTAAGTCACTTTTACCCTTCCGCCAATTCTTGAGTTTTGGCCCCCTAGAAGCCTGAAAATGACTATCAAGATGCTCATTTTAGCTCCAAAAGTGATGATCCACATCTGAAAGTCAAAATTAGTTGAAAGATGGAAATTTTTTAAACGGACCATTTCGGTCATCTCGGAGCAATTTCATCAGGTTGCGGGTCATCGATCATTTAGCATGAAAAATCGAACGTTCTCGCATGAACATTAGTTTACTCTAAATGTTGTTTATATCTCTTCCCGCAGTGAATAAACCCGTTTTAAGCCCTCGAAGTGGCCATTTGGGTCCTTTTAAGTCACTTTTACCCTTCCACCAATTCTTGAGTTTTGGCCCCCTAGAAGCCTGAAAATGACTATGAAGATGCTCATTTTAGCTCCAAAAGTGCTGATCCACATCTGAAAGTCAAAATTAGTTGAAAGATGGAAATTTTTAAAACGGACCATTTCGGTCATCTCGGAGCAATTTCATCAGGTCGCGGGTCATCGATCGTTTAGCATAAAAAATCGGACGTGCTCGCATATACATTATTTACTCTAAATGTTCTTTATATCTCTTCCCGCAGTGAATAAACACGTTTTAAGACCTCGAAGTGGGCATTTGGGTCCTTTTAAGTCACTTTTACCCTTCCACCAATTCTTGAGTTTTGGCTCCCTAGAAGCATGAAAATGACTATAAAGATGCTCATTTTAGCTCCAAAAGTGATGATCCACATCTGAAAGTCAAAATTAGTTGAAAGATGGACATTTTTAAAAAGGACCATTTCGGTCATCAAGGAGCAATTTCATCAGGTCGCGGGTCATCGATCGTTTAGCATGAAAAATCGGACGTGCTCGCATATACATTAATTTACTCTAAATGTTCTTTATATCTCTTCCCGCAGTGAATAAACACGTTTTAAGCCCTCGAAGTGGGCATTTGGGTCCTTTTAAGTCACTTTTACCCTTCCGCCAATTCTTGAGTTTTGGCTCCCTAGAAGCATGAAAATGACTATAAAGATGCTCATTTTAGCTCCAAAAGTGATGATCCACATCTGAAAGTCAAAATTAGTTGAAAGATGGAAATTTTTAAAACGGACCATTTCGGTCATCTCGGAGCAATTTCATCAGGGCGCGGGTCATCGATCGTTTAGCATGAAAAATCGAACGTTCTCGCATATACATTAATTTACTCTAAATGTGGTTTATATCTCTTCCCGCAGTGAATAAACCCGTTTTAAGCCCTCAAAGTGGGCATTTGGGTCCTTTTAAGTCACTTTTACCCTTCCGCCAATTCTTGAGTTTTGGCCCCCTAGAAGCCTGAAAATGACTATAAAGATGCTCATTTTAGCTCCAAAAGTGATGATCCACATCTGAAAGTTAAAATTAGTTAAAAGATGGAAATTTTTAAAACGGACCATTTTGGTCATCTCGGAGCAATTTCATCAGGTCGCGGGTCATCGATCGTTTAGCATGAAAAATCGAACGTTCTCGCATATACAATAATTTACTCTAAATGTTCTTTATATCTCTTCCCGCAGTAAATAAACCCGTTTTAAGCCCTCGAAGTGGGCATTTGGGTACTTTTAAGTCACTTTTACCCATCCGCCAATTCTTGAGTTTTGGCCCCCTAGAAGCCTGAAAATGACTATAAAGATGCTCATTTTAGCTCCAAAAGTGATGATCCACATCTGAAAGTCAAAATTAGTTGAAAGATGGAAATTTTTAAAACAGACCATTTCGGTAATCTCGGAGCAATTTCATCAGGTCGCGGGTCATCGATCGTGTAGCATGAAAAATCGAATGTTCTCGCATGAACATTAGTTTACTCTAAATGTTGTTTATATCTCTTCCCGCAGTGAATAAACCCGTTTTAAGCCCTCGAAGTGGCCATTTGGGTCCTTTTAAGTCATTTTTACCCTTCCGCCAATTCTTGAGTTTTGGCCCCCTAGAAGCCTGAAAATGACTATAAAGATGCTCATTTTACCTCCAAAAGTGATGATCCACATCTGAAAGTCAAAATTAGTTGAAAGATGGAAATTTTTAAAACAGACCATTTCGGTAATCTCGGAGCAATTTCATCAGGTCGCGGGTCATCGATCGTGTAGCATGAAAAATCGAACGTTCTCGCATTAACATTAATTTACTCTAAATGTTGTTATGGCTGAGATACCCGCCACCCCCTCTCAACACAATCCCCAAAAGGAAGGGAAACCGGAAACTGTTCTTAAAGTTTTTGGATGTGGGATGGAGTGACCATCCCGGCCGTATTTATTAAAACAAAAGATTAAAACATTAAACGTTTTCATGTTATGTACAATTTCATTATCACATTACGATGTTTGGCTAACCTTAACATAATCTCTAATACAGAGGTTCTCCTAGCCGAACTAGCATCCTACAAAACATTCTCTAAGAATACTGAAATTGTACATCCTAACGTTTAAGGGCCAACGGCAAGGTCATAACCGGTGTCAAGATCCCTAACCAGACTTACCCCTCCCACTTAGGAGGGGCGATGGCACAGGGGCTTACCACAAGTGCAACTACTAACAATTTCCCTTGACTTGACGGGGGCACTTAAGACTCGACGCCATTTAAAGGTCGTTCGAACACTTGTGTGTGGTATCTAGAAGGTATCGTTGACCTCTCCCCACCCCACACAACTTACCGCATCTGCCGTCGCAGATGACACTAGCCCCGGGAAATTCCCCAGGAGGGGGCTGTAACCCCTCCTACAAAGGAAGGGGCCTTGACCGCCTTTCCTTTACTTCCGGCGACCCGCCCTTAGACGGGACCGCCTCCCCACTGAGGGGCCAATGGCCACCTCTCCCGAGCGCTCCCATCCGTGTTGGGTGACGCCCACTCATAGGGATCTACCAATTAGTGCTCACCGATCATGACCTTACCGCCTACCAAAAAATAAATACGACAGTTCTTCAACCTATGAAAACATTGGTCGCTACGACCGAAGGAACATGCTAAAAATGCAACATCACATCAAATCACTTTAATCATAACAACCTAAACGATATTCACCATCTTTATTAACTACAAACTGCTACTGTTATAGCCTGTAAACGAAACGGAAAAACAAACTTATCAATTCACTTTATTGCACAACAACTTTGCTGTCCTCAGGGGCTGGTGGGTGGGTCAAAATTGGCTCTTCGTTCCGTCCCGAGCTCACGTGTAGCGAGGAGGTGCAGCTTCGGAGCACAAGAACAAGAGGACGTCTTCTGGTCTTGCGCCTTCTTTTATCCGTCTTCAGGGCGGGCGAAAACCCGCCCCTGCCCGCCCCGGGGGCGTGGCTGGCTGCGTCGGTGTCTAGGCCAGCCCACTCTAGGGCAGGAAAAGGCGCGCCCCGGCTACGCCGCTTCGGGCATACCAGCCGAGACGCGCCTCCCGCCCAAAAATGGCTTCCCGGGGGGATCGAGGCACTCATCCATACGTTCGGGGGGACCGAGTGGTCGCCCCTTTCCATATGGCTGAGATACCCGCCACCCCCTCTCAACACAATCCCCAAAAGGAAGGGAAACCGGAAACTGTTCTTAAAGTTTTTGGATGTGGGATGGAGTGACCATCCCGGCCGTATTTATTAAAACAAAAGATTAAAACATTAAACGTTTTCATGTTATGTACAATTTCATTATCACATTACGATGTTTGGCTAACCTTAACATAATCTCTAATACAGAGGTTCTCCTAGCCGAACTAGCATCCTACAAAACATTCTCTAAGAATACTGAAATTGTACATCCTAACGTTTAAGGGCCAACGGCAAGGTCATAACCGGTGTCAAGATCCCTAACCAGACTTACCCCTCCCACTTAGGAGGGGCGATGGCACAGGGGCTTACCACAAGTGCAACTACTAACAATTTCCCTTGACTTGACGGGGGCACTTAAGACTCGACGCCATTTAAAGGTCGTTCGAACACTTGTGTGTGGTATCTAGAAGGTATCGTTGACCTCTCCCCACCCCACACAACTTACCGCATCTGCCGTCGCAGATGACACTAGCCCCGGGAAATTCCCCAGGAGGGGGCTGTAACCCCTCCTACAAAGGAAGGGGCCTTGACCGCCTTTCCTTTACTTCCGGCGACCCGCCCTTAGACGGGACCGCCTCCCCACTGAGGGGCCAATGGCCACCTCTCCCGAGCGCTCCCATCCGTGTTGGGTGACGCCCACTCATAGGGATCTACCAATTAGTGCTCACCGATCATGACCTTACCGCCACAGGTCCGGATAGTTGACCGGCTATCCGGACCCCCCACAAAACTCCTACCTAAAGGTCATGTTCCAAAGATTTTAACCAGGCTAGGAAGTCTCCTATGAGTAACTCATTCCCCGCCCTCGACAAATGCACACCATCCCCCAGATACATACTGTCATCATTAATACAATTATGCGAGATCGAATGCAATGCCTTGGAACGGAACAACCTACTCACTTTGTTATTCAATTTTCTAACCGAATGATTCAAAGCAGGGATCGAGATAGCCCCCCGCCACACTTTTCGTGGGATCATATGAGACCATGCGATTAGGCACCCCGGAACTCTCCTCGCTAACCAACTTACCGTGGAAAGCATAGCCTCCAGGAGAAGTCGTCTACCGGTGGTGACCAAATCATTGCCCCCCAAATGCACTATGACTATGGACGGCGGTGACCTCATCCGCTCTAACAAGCCCTCAAAAAATTCCTGAAACTGGTCAATACAGAGACCGCCCCTTCCGTAGAAGGACACTCTGTACCCGTATTCCTCAGGTACGTGAACCATGTCACCTGCTTTGAATACGTCTGCAGCCCGTCTCACGTATGAGTGGCCCACGACCCAAACCTCCTTCCTCACAGCCGGTGACGTGCGACCGCTGACCTGGTGTTGGGTCGACTGCTCAGTCTGCCCTGCCGCGTAGGCTTGCGCAACTGAAAACAAACAAAAACAAGAGGCGTGAGTACATGATTACAGTTTCACAACATGTGCAATCGCACGTACCTCTTATAACAATTGGAGGACCAGCGCCCCACACGTTTCACTTGTTCTACATTAAGACCTCTGGCTGTAGCTTCAGTGGCAGCCCCTATACGAAAGGAGTGGGTCCCAAATTCGCCCGGGTCCAAGCCCGCTGCAGCAATGGCCATTGCAAGCACCCGTTGAAACTGAAACCTCGTCAGCGGGGTGGCGTCTGCATGCCTCAACAATGTCCCTCCCCATGATGCCACCCTTCGTGCTAGGTAATCTTCTAAGCACTGTACCGGACACATGGATGAGTCGAGGTTCCTGCGGATGATCGTGCAGTCCCCTCTCCCATCTTGGTCAGTCTTGGACCTGAGAAAGGAGACAATCATCGCATCACCCCTGATCTGGACATGCTCCCTGCACAAGCCCCCCGTCACGTCCCGTTTGTTCCTTGCAACCAGCTCACTAACTCTCATAGCCCCGTGAAATGCCAGCGTAAATGCAGTCCGGAACAAACAGGTCTCGAACGGGGACGAGCATGTGTTCGGGAGCGTGACCAGTAACTGGGACAACCTGTCTAGACCTATCGGTCGTCGTACATCTACTCTGCGACCCTCTAGACGTTGCCACCCACGTAGCGCTTTTTGTACCGTGAAAGACGCTGTTGGGTCCAGGATGCCATGGGCCCTGGCAACAAAGGAAATGGCGGCACGATGCCTTTGGGCCGTAGCCACCGATTTCCCAGCCCTACGTAAGGACATCAGAAAAAGTACTACCAACTCCTCCTGACCCCAAAGTCCTCCTCTCTCTGCCCCCAAAAAGGCTAAATAGGCCTGGAACGCCCCTTCATATGCCTTCCTTGTCCTGGGTGCTAGACTCTCTCCCACGAGGTGACGAAGTTCGGGGCACCGAGAGACCAGAGAGCTTCGGGGAAGGGTGCCGGCTCCGGGTCCGCTGAAGGAAGGAAACCCGAGAAAGCCTGCATGTGAAAACGAGACAGTGCATCAGCAGCCTGATTCATCACCCCTGGGACATGTTTTGCTCTGAATACTACGTTCAGTTGCATACACAGTAAGACAATTTCTTTGAGGAGCCTCAAAATCAACTTACAACGGGCTGCCTGACTATTGATGCATTCTACCACGGTCATATTGTCGGACCAGAACACAACAGAATGATCTCTGAACCCTTCTGGCCAGGTTCTCAGGGCCACCAGAATGGGAAATAGTTCGAGGAAAGCGATGTTACTTGTCAGCCCCTTCTCGTGCCACCATAGGGGCCACTTTTGTGCCGACCATTTTGTGCCGAAGATGGCGCCAAAACCCACGCTTCCTGCTGAGTCTGTCCATAGCCCAAGCTCTTCAGAGGAGACGGCTGGCTTGTTCCAGACGACCCGGCCATTGAAGTCCGCCAAGAATGCTAACCAAATCCGCATGTCCTGGCGGACCTCGGCCGATAACCTTGTGCGATGATGACCCTCCTTTAAGCCAACCATCGCTTGGGCAATTGAGCGGGAAAAGGGGCGAGCCATTGGTATCACCCTCAAGGCAAAGTTCAACTTTCCCACTAACTGTTGCAACTGATGCAGTGTAACTTTGGATGCCTTTAAACATACTTGGAGGGCTGCCCTGAATTTCGACACTTTGCTAGCTGGTAAACGGAAGCACCCCTCCCTTGAGTCCAACTCGATCCCCAAAAACTCGAGGCAAGTCGTGGGACCCATAGTTTTACCTGGTGCCAATGGCACGCCAAGATGATCCATTAACACACAGAATTCAGCTAAGGCCCGGGCACATTCGGAAGTACCGGCGGGGCCAAGGAACAGAAAATCGTCAAGGTAGTGCATTACATTTCGGAAACCCGTTTTCTTAGTGAACACCCATTGCAGGAAAGTACTGAATTGCTCAAAGTAAGCACATGATATAGAGCATCCCATTGGCATACACCTATCCATGTAAAATGACCCCTGAAACCCGAATCCCAGAAGACGCTGATCGTCTGGGTGTACCGGAAGCAACCGGAACGCTGACTCGATATCAGATTTCGCCATCAACGTCCCGTGCCCCAGGCGATTCAAGATGGCTACCGCCTCATCAAAAGATGCGTATCGCACCGAACAAACTTCTGGCTCAATTGCGTCGTTCACCGAAAGACCATATGGAGAAGATAGATTATGAATCAAACGAAACTCACCCGGGTCCTTCTTGGGGACCACCCCTAACGGAGAACAAACGAAATCCGGTACCGGGGGCTCACTAAACGGGCCGGCGACCCGTCCCCGGCTAACCTCTTTCTGAATTTTTTCTTGCACTACAGATGCATGTTGTAAAACGGAAAGTTGATTTTTGCACATCCCTACACCCTGAAAGTCCCCTACCGGGATGCGGAAACCATGTGTAAAACCGTTCCGCAGCACCCCGGCAGAAGTGCGATCCGGGTATTCGCTGAGCCAGGGAATCATTGCCAAGGTATCAATCGGGGTTGGTAAAGGCGCCCCTCGGCCTAGCTTAGACCTGTTTGGCGCCTCCCTTACCCCCATTCTCACTCGTTCTGGCTCTGCACGATGACTCAGGATGGGACGACCCACACGTACTACACTCATGTTTGAATTTACACGATCCCGGAGGCCTGGTACACTTCCCCTTGTTAAAATTAAAACAGAAACCCTTTCTCCCTGTATTGCCTGCGGGCCTCGACTGGTCGTCGGTGCTCGTACTTGGTCGAAAGGGCGTCCCCACATTTTGGCGGGAGTAATCAACAACAGTGCTCCCGACCAATGGCATTCTTAACATTCCCGATTCTTTCATCTTATCCCATGTTAAAGAATCGTAACAATCCCAAGTCAAACCCTTGTTATGTTCCTTTTCTTTCCTGAACAAATTGTCATAACAAAACCAATGGTTACCTTGATACGCTGTCGAGTAACCCATAATTCGTGATTGATAAACGGGAAACTCAGGAAGCAACTCGGGCCTACGTTCCCCCAAAATTGATGTGAAAATACCCCATGCATTGCCCCAGTTGCCAATGTTCTCATTTACCTTAAAGGCGGCCATCTTTGCGCGCCAAACACTCGGATGCATTAAGTCCTTCTGACTTTTTACATGTTCCACATCATAATGATCAACAAGGAGGGAAAAAATATTCACGTACTCCCCCGCCCAGATCTTTTCCTTTATAGCTAAAGGCACATGTTGTCCTAATCTCTCTCTACGAGAGGGTGCTGACTCGTCCCTTGCAATCGGCAATGGCCGCTTACCTGCACCGGACGCAGCTTCTGCCGCTTGCGGCTTGTCTATCCCCGCCAACGGCGTAGCCACTCTAGCTGCCTCTTTCTTCTCACGAAGCCCTTTTATCAGCGCCTGTGCTTCGGCAGCCGTGGCGCCATCACTACTATCCCCCAACCATGCTGCTAGCTGTGCTGCCAGCTCGGGGGGCATGTCTTCCTTGGATGTCGGGGTGACGACAACGGGGATTGGATTCCCCTCCATCGGTACTGGGGTCGGCGCCTCGAGCGGGGCAGAGGGAACCGGGACGGCCCCACCGGCTGGAACCTTTCTCGGCCTCTTAGGTCTCCCTCCAGCCGGCGGGGTGCCCGAACCCTCCTCCCCATCTCGCTCCGCCAACCGTTTCTTTATGTCGGACACTTCTTTGCAAAGGGCCCGCACCATCTGATCGGTCGTCATTCTTTTTGCGCCTTTCTTGGGCATCTCTCCGAGGAAGTATCTAGAAGACAAAGAAAAAGATCAAAACGCTCAAAATTGGCTCTTCGTTCCGTCCCGAGCTCACGTGTAGCGAGGAGGTGCAGCTTCGGAGCACAAGAACAAGAGGACGTCTTCTGGTCTTGCGCCTTCTTTTATCCGTCTTCAGGGCGGGCGAAAACCCGCCCCTGCCCGCCCCGGGGGCGTGGCTGGCTGCGTCGGTGTCTAGGCCAGCCCACTCTAGGGCAGGAAAAGGCGCGCCCCGGCTACGCCGCTTCGGGCATACCAGCCGAGACGCGCCTCCCGCCCAAAAATGGCTTCCCGGGGGGATCGAGGCACTCATCCATACGTTCGGGGGGACCGAGTGGTCGCCCCTTTCCATTATATCTCTTCCCGCAGTGAATAAACCTGTTTTAAGCCCTCGAAGTGGGCATTTGGGTCCTTTTAAGTCACTTTTACCCTTCCGCCAATTCTTGAGTTTTGGCCCCCTAGAAGCCTGAAAATGACTATGAAGATGCTAATTTTAGCTCCAAAAGTGCTGATCCACATCTGAAAGTCAAAATTAGTTGAAAGATAGAAATTTTTAAAACGGACCATTTCGGTCATCTCGGAGCAATTTCATCAGGTCGCGGGTCATCGATCGTTTAGCATGAAAAATCGAACGTTCTCGCATATACATTAATTT
The DNA here is from genome assembly GCF_964263255.1 of Lissotriton vulgaris. Lineage (NCBI taxonomy): Eukaryota > Metazoa > Chordata > Amphibia > Caudata > Salamandridae > Lissotriton > Lissotriton vulgaris. The sequence goes on from NW_028251712.1 coordinate 164,102, forward strand.
ACTCTAAATGTTCTTTATATCTCTTCCCGCAGTGAATAAACCTGTTTTAAGCCCTCGAAGT
>NW_028251713.1:0-31645 GCF_964263255.1 Lissotriton vulgaris
AAAAGAGATAACACCCCCCCATTACGTCATGCTTCAGAAATGTGGAAAATGGTCCGTTTTCAAATGTTTTATTTTTGAACGTCAGTTCACATTTGTAGGTGGATCATCAGTGTTAGAGCTAAAATTAGCATGTTTAAAGTGATTTTCATGCTTCCAGGGGCTCGGGAAGTTAATTAAATACCATTTGGAGGCATTTAATGTTCGAGCAAAAACAGCTGATTTTCGACAAAAGAGATAACACCCCCCCATTACGTCATGCTTCAGAAATGTGGAAAATGGTCCGTTTTCAAATGTTTTATTTTTGAACGTCAGTTCACATTTGTAGGTGGATCATCAGTGTTAGAGCTAAAATTAGCATGTTTAAAGTGATTTTCATGCTTCCAGGGGCTAGGGAAGTTAATTAAATACCATTTGGAGGCATTTAATGTTCGAGCAAAAACGGCTGATTTTCGACAAAAGAGATAACACCCCCCCATTACGTCATGCTTCAGAAATGTGGAAAATGGTCCGTTTTCAAATGTTTTATTTTTGAACGTCAGTTCACATTTGTAGGTGGATCATCAGTGTTAGAGCTAAAATTAGCATGTTTAAAGTGATTTTCATGCTTCCAGGGGCCCAAAACACAAGATTTATGGAATGGTTAAAAGTGCATGAAAATGGCCAATTTACTCACTCTGAGTTCTCAAAAAGGGTTTCTTCACCCCGGGAAGTTAATTAAATACCATTTGGAGGCATTTAATGTTCGAGCAAAAACGGCTGATTTTCGACAAAAGAGATAACACCCCCCCATTACGTCATGCTTCAGAAATGTGGAAAATGGTCCGTTTTCAAATGTTTTATTTTGAACGTCAGTTCACATTTGTAGGTGGATCATCAGTGTTAGAGCTAAAATTAGCATGTTTAAAGTGATTTTCATGCTTCCAGGGGCTCGGGAAGTTAATTAAATACCATTTGGAGGCATTTAATGTTCGAGCAAAAACGGCTGATTTTCGACAAAAGAGATAACACCCCCCCATTACGTCATGCTTCAGAAATGTGGAAAATGGTCCGTTTTCAAATGTTTTATTTTTGAACGTCAGTTCACATTTGTAGGTGGATCATCAGTGTTAGAGCTAAAATTAGCATGTTTAAAGTGATTTTCATGCTTCCACGGGCTCGGGAAGTTAATTAAATACCATTTGGAGGCATTTAATGTTCGAGCAAAAACGGCTGATTTTCGACAAAAGAGATAACACCCCCCATTACGTCATGCTTCAGAAATGTGGAAAATGGTCCGTTTTCAAATGTTTTATTTTTGAACGTCAGTTCACATTTGTAGGTGGATCATCAGTGTTAGAGCTAAAATTAGCATGTTTAAAGTGATTTTCATGCTTCCAGGGGCTCGGGAAGTTAATTAAATACCATTTGGAGGCATTTAATGTTCGAGCAAAAACGGCTGATTTTCGACAAAAGAGATAACACCCCCCCATTACGTCATGCTTCAGAAATGTGGAAAATGGTCCGTTTTCAAATGTTTTATTTTTGAACGTCAGTTCACATTTGTAGGTGGATCATCAGTGTTAGAGCTAAAATTAGCATGTTTAAAGTGATTTTCATGCTTCCAGGGGCTCGGGAAGTTAATTAAATACCATTTGGAGGCATTTAATGTTCGAGCAAAAACGGCTGATTTTCGACAAAAGAGATAACACCCCCCCATTACGTCATGCTTCAGAAATGTGGAAAATGGTCCGTTTTCAAATGTTTTATTTTTGAACGTCAGTTCACATTTGTAGGTGGATCATCAGTGTTAGAGCTAAAATTAGCATGTTTAAAGTGATTTTCATGCTTCCAGGGGCTCGGGAAGTTAATTAAATACCATTTGGAGGCATTTAATGTTCGAGCAAAAACGGCTGATTTTCGACAAAAGAGATAACACCCCCCCATTACGTCATGCTTCAGAAATGTGGAAAATGGTCCGTTTTCAAATGTTTTATTTTTGAACGTCAGTTCACATTTGTAGGTGGATCATCAGTGTTAGAGCTAAAATTAGCATGTTTAAAGTGATTTTCATGCTTCCAGGGGCTCGGGAAGTTAATTAAATACCATTTGGAGGCATTTAATGTTCAAGCAAAAACGGCTGATTTTCGACAAAAGAGATAACACCCCCCCATTACGTCATGCTTCAGAAATGTGGAAAATGGTCCGTTTTCAAATGTTTTATTTTTGAACGTCAGTTCACATTTGTAGGTGGATCATCAGTGTTAGAGCTAAAATTAGCATGTTTAAAGTGATTTTCATGCTTCCAGGGGCTCGGGAAGTTAATTAAATACCATTTGGAGGCATTTAATGTTCGAGCAAAAACAGCTGATTTTCGACAAAAGAGATAACACCCCCCCATTACGTCATGCTTCAGAAATGTGGAAAATGGTCCGTTTTCAAATGTTTTATTTTTGAACGTCAGTTCACATTTGTAGGTGGATCATCAGTGTTAGAGCTAAAATTAGCATGTTTAAAGTGATTTTCATGCTTCCAGGGGCTAGGGAAGTTAATTAAATACCATTTGGAGGCATTTAATGTTCGAGCAAAAACGGCTGATTTTCGACAAAAGAGATAACACCCCCCCATTACGTCATGCTTCAGAAATGTGGAAAATGGTCCGTTTTCAAATGTTTTATTTTTGAACGTCAGTTCACATTTGTAGGTGGATCATCAGTGTTAGAGCTAAAATTAGCATGTTTAAAGTGATTTTCATGCTTCCAGGGGCCCAAAACACAAGATTTATGGAATGGTTAAAAGTGCATGAAAATGGCCAATTTACTCACTCTGAGTTCTCAAAAAGGGTTTCTTCACCCCGGGAAGTTAATTAAATACCATTTGGAGGCATTTAATGTTCGAGCAAAAACGGCTGATTTTCGACAAAAGAGATAACACCCCCCATTACGTCATGCTTCAGAAATGTGGAAAATGGTCCGTTTTCAAATGTTTTATTTTTGAACGTCAGTTCACATTTGTAGGTGGATCATCAGTGTTAGAGCTAAAATTAGCATGTTTAAAGTGATTTTCATGCTTCCAGGGGCTCGGGAAGTTAATTAAATACCATTTGGAGGCATTTAATGTTCGAGCAAAAACGGCTGATTTTCGACAAAAGAGATAACACCCCCCCATTACGTCATGCTTCAGAAATGTGGAAAATGGTCCGTTTTCAAATGTTTTATTTTTGAACGTCAGTTCACATTTGTAGGTGGATCATCAGTGTTAGAGCTAAAATTAGCATGTTTAAAGTGATTTTCATGCTTCCACGGGCTCGGGAAGTTAATTAAATACCATTTGGAGGCATTTAATGTTCGAGCAAAAACGGCTGATTTTCGACAAAAGAGATAACACCCCCCATTACGTCATGCTTCAGAAATGTGGAAAATGGTCCGTTTTCAAATGTTTTATTTTTGAACGTCAGTTCACATTTGTAGGTGGATCATCAGTGTTAGAGCTAAAATTAGCATGTTTAAAGTGATTTTCATGCTTCCAGGGGCTCGGGAAGTTAATTAAATACCATTTGGAGGCATTTAATGTTCGAGCAAAAACGGCTGATTTTCGACAAAAGAGATAACACCCCCCCATTACGTCATGCTTCAGAAATGTGGAAAATGGTCCGTTTTCAAATGTTTTATTTTGAACGTCAGTTCACATTTGTAGGTGGATCATCAGTGTTAGAGCTAAAATTAGCATGTTTAAAGTGATTTTCATGCTTCCAGGGGCTCGGGAAGTTAATTAAATACCATTTGGAGGCATTTAATGTTCGAGCAAAAACGGCTGATTTTCGACAAAAGAGATAACACCCCCCCATTACGTCATGCTTCAGAAATGTGGAAAATGGTCCGTTTTCAAATGTTTTATTTTTGAACGTCAGTTCACATTTGTAGGTGGATCATCAGTGTTAGAGCTAAAATTAGCATGTTTAAAGTGATTTTCATGCTTCCAGGGGCTCGGGAAGTTAATTAAATACCATTTGGAGGCATTTAATGTTCGAGCAAAAACGGCTGATTTTCGACAAAAGAGATAACACCCCCCCATTACGTCATGCTTCAGAAATGTGGAAAATGGTCCGTTTTCAAATGTTTTATTTTGAACGTCAGTTCACATTTGTAGGTGGATCATCAGTGTTAGAGCTAAAATTAGCATGTTTAAAGTGATTTTCATGCTTCCAGGGGCCCAAAACACAAGATTTATGGAATGGTTAAAAGTGCATGAAAATGGCCAATTTACTCACTCTGAGTTCTCAAAAAGGGTTTCTTCACCCCGGGAAGTTAATTAAATACCATTTGGAGGCATTTAATGTTCGAGCAAAAACGGCTGATTTTCGACAAAAGAGATAACACCCCCCCATTACGTCATGCTTCAGAAATGTGGAAAATGGTCCGTTTTCAAATGTTTTATTTTTGAACGTCAGTTCACATTTGTAGGTGGATCATCAGTGTTAGAGCTAAAATTAGCATGTTTAAAGTGATTTTCATGCTTCCAGGGGCCCAAAACACAAGATTTATGGAATGGTTAAAAGTGCATGAAAATGGCCAATTTACTCACTCTGAGTTCTCAAAAAGGGTTTCTTCACCCCGGGAAGTTAATTAAATACCATTTGGAGGCATTTAATGTTCGAGCAAAAACGGCTGATTTTCGACAAAAGAGATAACACCCCCCCATTACGTCATGCTTCAGAAATGTGGAAAATGGTCCGTTTTCAAATGTTTTATTTTTGAACGTCAGTTCACATTTGTAGGTGGATCATCAGTGTTAGAGCTAAAATTAGCATGTTTAAAGTGATTTTCATGCTTCCAGGGGCCCAAAACACAAGATTTATGGAATGGTTAAAAGTGCATGAAAATGGCCAATTTACTCACTCTGAGTTCTCAAAAAGGGTTTCTTCACCCCGGGAAGTTAATTAAATACCATTTGGAGGCATTTAATGTTCGAGCAAAAACGGCTGATTTTCGACAAAAGAGATAACACCCCCCCATTACGTCATGCTTCAGAAATGTGGAAAATGGTCCGTTTTCAAATGTTTTATTTTTGAACGTCAGTTCACATTTGTAGGTGGATCATCAGTGTTAGAGCTAAAATTAGCATGTTTAAAGTGATTTTCATGCTTCCAGGGGCTCGGGAAGTTAATTAAATACCATTTGGAGGCATTTAATGTTCGAGCAAAAACGGCTGATTTTCGACAAAAGAGATAACACCCCCCCATTACGTCATGCTTCAGAAATGTGGAAAATGGTACGTTTTCAAATGTTTTATTTTTGAACGTCAGTTCACATTTGTAGGTGGATCATCAGTGTTAGAGCTAAAATTAGCATGTTTAAAGTGATTTTCATGCTTCCAGGGGCTCGGAAGTTAATTAAATACCATTTGGAGGCATTTAATGTTCGAGCAAAAACGGCTGATTTTCGACAAAAGAGATAACACCCCCCCATTACGTCATGCTTCAGAAATGTGGAAAATGGTCCGTTTTCAAATGTTTTATTTTTGAACGTCAGTTCACATTTGTAGGTGGATCATCAGTGTTAGAGCTAAAATGAGCATGTTTAAAGTGATTTTCATGCTTCCAGGGGCTCGGGAAGTTAATTAAATACCATTTGGAGGCATTTAATGTTCGAGCAAAAACGGCTGATTTTCGACAAAAGAGATAACACCCCCCCATTACGTCATGCTTCAGAAATGTGGAAAATGGTCCGTTTTCAAATGTTTTATTTTTGAACGTCAGTTCACATTTGTAGGTGGATCATCAGTGTTAGAGCTAAAATTAGCATGTTTAAAGTGATTTTCATGCTTCCAGGGGCCCGGGAAGTTAATTAAATACCATTTGGAGGCATTTAATGTTCGAGCAAAAACGGCTGATTTTCGACAAAAGAGATAACACCCCCCCATTACGTCATGCTTCAGAAATGTGGAAAATGGTCCGTTTTCAAATGTTTTATTTTTGAACGTCAGTTCACATTTGTAGGTGGATCATCAGTGTTAGAGCTAAAATTAGCATGTTTAAAGTGATTTTCATGCTTCCAGGGGCTCGGGAAGTTAATTAAATACCATTTGGAGGCATTTAATGTTCGAGCAAAAACGGCTGATTTTCGACAAAAGAGATAACACCCCCCCATTACGTCATGCTTCAGAAATGTGGAAAATGGTCCGTTTTCAAATGTTTTATTTTTGAACGTCAGTTCACATTTGTAGGTGGATCATCAGTGTTAGAGCTAAAATTAGCATGTTTAAAGTGATTTTCATGCTTCCAGGGGCCCAAAACACAAGATTTATGGAATGGTTAAAAGTGCATGAAAATGGCCAATTTACTCACTCTGAGTTCTCAAAAAGGGTTTCTTCACCCCGGGAAGTTAATTAAATACCATTTGGAGGCATTTAATGTTCGAGCAAAAACGGCTGATTTTCGACAAAAGAGATAACACCCCCCCATTACGTCATGCTTCAGAAATGTGGAAAATGGTCCGTTTTCAAATGTTTTATTTTTGAACGTCAGTTCACATTTGTAGGTGGATCATCAGTGTTAGAGCTAAAATTAGCATGTTTAAAGTGATTTTCATGCTTCCAGGGGCTCGGGAAGTTAATTAAATACCATTTGGAGGCATTTAATGTTCGAGCAAAAACGGCTGATTTTCGACAAAAGAGATAACACCCCCCCATTACGTCATGCTTCAGAAATGTGGAAAATGGTCCGTTTTCAAATGTTTTATTTTTGAACGTCAGTTCACATTTGTAGGTTGATAATCAGTGTTAGAGCTAAAATTAGCATGTTTAAAGTGATTTTCATGCTTCCAGGGGCCCAAAACACAAGATTTATGGAATGGTTAAAAGTGCATGAAAATGGCCAATTTACTCACTCTGAGTTCTCAAAAAGGGTTTCTTCACCCCGGGAAGTTAATTAAATACCATTTGGAGGCATTTAATGTTCGAGCAAAAACGGCTGATTTTCGACAAAAGAGATAACACCCCCCCCATTACGTCATGCTTCAGAAATGTGGAAAATGGTCCGTTTTCAAATGTTTTATTTTTGAACGTCAGTTCACATTCTTAGGTGGATCATCAGTGTTAGAGCTAAAATTAGCATGTTTAAAGTGATTTTCATGCTTCCAGGGGCTCGGGAAGTTAATTAAATACCATTTGGAGGCATTTAATGTTCGAGCAAAAACGGCTGATTTTCGACAAAAGAGATAACACCCCCCCATTACGTCATGCTTCAGAAATGTGGAAAATGGTCCGTTTTCAAATGTTTTATTTTTGAACGTCAGTTCACATTTGTAGGTGGATCATCAGTGTTAGAGCTAAAATTAGCATGTTTAAAGTGATTTTCATGCTTCCAGGGGCCCAAAACACAAGATTTATGGAATGGTTAAAAGTGCATGAAAATGGCCAATTTACTCACTCTGAGTTCAAAAAGGGTTTCTTCACCCCGGGAAGTTAATTAAATACCATTTGGAGGCATTTAATGTTCGAGCAAAAACGGCTGATTTTCGACAAAAGAGATAACACCCCCCCATTACGTCATGCTTCAGAAATGTGGAAAATGGTCCGTTTTCAAATGTTTTATTTTTGAACGTCAGTTCACATTTGTAGGTGGATCATCAGTGTTAGAGCTAAAATTAGCATGTTTAAAGTGATTTTCATGCTTCCAGGGGCTCGGGAAGTTAATTAAATACCATTTGGAGGCATTTAATGTTCGAGCAAAAACGGCTGATTTTCGACAAAAGAGATAACACCCCCCCATTACGTCATGCTTCAGAAATGTGGAAAATGGTCCGTTTTCAAATGTTTTATTTTTGAACGTCAGTTCACATTTGTAGGTGGATCATCAGTGTTAGAGCTAAAATTAGCATGTTTAAAGTGATTTTCATGCTTCCAGGGGCTCGGGAAGTGAAATAAATACCATTTGGAGGCATTTAATGTTCGAGCAAAAACGGCTGATTTTCGACAAAAGAGATAACACCCCCCCATTACGTCATGCTTCAGAAATGTGGAAAATGGTCTGTTTTCAAATGTTTTATTTTTGAACGTCAGTTCACATTTGTAGGTGGATCATCAGTGTTAGAGCTAAAATTAGCATGTTTAAAGTGATTTTCATGCTTCCAGGGGCTCGGGAAGTTAATTAAATACCATTTGGAGGCATTTAATGTTCGAGCAAAAACGGCTGATTTTCGACAAAAGAGATAACACCCCCCCATTACGTCATGCTTCAGAAATGTGGAAAATGGTCCGTTTTCAAATGTTTTATTTTTGAACGTCAGTTCACATTTGTAGGTGGATCATCAGTGTTAGAGCTAAAATTAGCATGTTTAAAGTGATTTTCATGCTTCCAGGGGCCCAAAACACAAGATTTATGGAATGGTTAAAAGTGCATGAAAATGGCCAATTTACTCACTCTGAGTTCTCAAAAAGGGTTTCTTCACCCCGGGAAGTTAATTAAATACCATTTGGAGGCATTTAATGTTCGAGCAAAAACGGCTGATTTTCGACAAAAGAGATAACACCCCCCATTACGTCATGCTTCAGAAATGTGGAAAATGGTCCGTTTTCAAATGTTTTATTTTGAACGTCAGTTCACATTTGTAGGTGGATCATCAGTGTTAGAGCTAAAATTAGCATGTTTAAAGTGATTTTCATGCTTCCAGGGGCCCAAAACACAAGATTTATGGAATGGTTAAAAGTGCATGAAAATGGCCAATTTACTCACTCTGAGTTCTCAAAAAGGGTTTCTTCACCCCGGGAAGTTAATTAAATACCATTTGGAGGCATTTAATGTTCGAGCAAAAACGGCTGATTTTCGACAAAAGAGATAACACCCCCCCATTATGTCATGCTTCAGAAATGTGGAAAATGGTCCGTTTTCAAATGTTTTATTTTTGAACGTCAGTTCACATTTGTAGGTGGATCATCAGTGTTAGAGCTAAAATTAGCATGTTTAAAGTGATTTTCATGCTTCCAGGGGCCCAAAACACAAGATTTATGGAATGGTTAAAAGTGCATGAAAATGGCCAATTTACTCACTCTGAGTTCTCAAAAAGGGTTTCTTCACCCCGGGAAGTTAATTAAATACCATTTGGAGGCATTTAATGTTCGAGCAAAAACGGCTGATTTTCGACAAAAGAGATAACACCCCCCCCATTACGTCATGCTTCAGAAATGTGGAAAATGGTCCGTTTTCAAATGTTTTATTTTTGAACGTCAGTTCACATTTGTAGGTGGATCATCAGTGTTAGAGCTAAAATTAGCATGTTTAAAGTGATTTTCATGCTTCCAGGGGCTCGGGAAGTTAATTAAATACCATTTGGAGGCATTTAATGTTCGAGCAAAAACGGCTGATTTTCGACAAAAGAGATAACACCCCCCCATTACGTCATGCTTCAGAAATGTGGAAAATGGTCCGTTTTCAAATGTTTTATTTTTGAACGTCAGTTCACATTTGTAGGTGGATCATCAGTGTTAGAGCTAAAATTAGCATGTTTAAAGTGATTTTCATGCTTCCAGGGGCTCGGGAAGTTAATTAAATACCATTTGGAGGCATTTAATGTTCGAGCAAAAACGGCTGATTTTCGACAAAAGAGATAACACCCCCCCATTACGTCATGCTTCAGAAATGTGGAAAATGGTCCGTTTTCAAATGTTTTATTTTTGAACGTCAGTTCACATTTGTAGGTGGATCATCAGTGTTAGAGCTAAAATTAGCATGTTTAAAGTGATTTTCATGCTTCCAGGGGCTCGGGAAGTTAATTAAATACCATTTGGAGGCATTTAATGTTCGAGCAAAAACGGCTGATTTTCGACAAAAGAGATAACACCCCCCCATTACGTCATGCTTCAGAAATGTGGAAAATGGTCGATTTTCAAATGTTTTATTTTTGAACGTCAGTTCACATTTGTAGGTGGATCATCAGTGTTAGAGCTAAAATTAGCATGTTTAAAGTGATTTTCATGCTTCCAGGGGCCCAAAACACAAGATTTATGGAATGGTTAAAAGTGCATGAAAATGGCCAATTTACTCACTCTGAGTTCTCAAAAAGGGTTTCTTCACCCCGGGAAGTTAATTAAATACCATTTGGAGGCATTTAATGTTCGAGCAAAAACGGCTGATTTTCGACAAAAGAGATAACACCCCCCCATTACGTCATGCTTCAGAAATGTGGAAAATGGTCCGTTTTCAAATGTTTTATTTTTGAACGTCAGTTCACATTGATCATTCAGTGTTAGAGCTAAAATTAGCATGTTTAAAGTGATTTTCATGCTTCCTGGGGGCCCCAAAACACAAGATTTTATGGAATGGTTAAAAGTGCATGAAAATGGCCAAATTACTCACTCTGAGTTCTCAAAAAGGGTTTCTTCACCCCGGGAAGTTAATTAAATACCATTTGGAGGCATTTAATGTTCGAGCAAAAACGGCTGATTTTCGACAAAAGAGATAACACCCCCCCATTACGTCATGCTTCAGAAATGTGGAAAAATGGTCCGTTTTCAAATGTTTTATTTTTGAACGTCAGTTTCAACATTTGTAGGTGGATCATCAGTGTTAGAGCTAAAATTAGCATGTTTAAAGTGATTTTCATGCTTCCAGGGGCCCAAAACACAAGATTTATGGAATGGTTAAAAAGTGCATGAAAATGGCCAATTTACTCACTCTGAGTTCTCAAAAAGGGTTTCTTCACCCCGGGAAGTTAATTAAATACCATTTGGAGGCATTTAATGTTCGAGCAAAAACGGCTGATTTTCGACAAAAGAGATAACACCCCCCCATTACGTCATGCTTCAGAAATGTGGAAATGGTCCGTTTTCAAATGTTTTATTTTTGAACGTCAGTTCACATTTGTAGGTGGATCATCAGTGTTAGAGCTAAAATTAGCATGTTTAAAGTGATTTTCATGCTTCCAGGGCCCAAAACACAAGATTTATGGAATGGTTAAAAGTGCATGAAAATGGCCAATTTACTCACTCTGAGTTCTCAAAAGGGTTTCTTCACCCGGGAAGTTAATTAAATACCATTTGGAGGCATTTAATGTTCGAGCAAAAACGGCTGATTTTCGACAAAAGAGATAACACCCCCCATTACGTCATGGCTTCAGAAATGTGGAAAATGGTCCGTTTTCAAATGTTTTATTTTTGAACGTCAGTTCACATTTGTAGGTGGATCATCAGTGTTAGAGCTAAAATTAGCATGTTTAAAGTGATTTTCATGCTTCCAGGGGCCCAAACACAAGATTTATGGAATGGTTAAAAGTGCATGAAAATGGCCAATTTACTCACTCTGAGTTCTCAAAAAGGGTTTCTTCAACCCCGGGAAGTTAATTAAATACCATTTGGAGGCATTTAATGTTCGAGCAAAAACGGCTGATTTCGACAAAAGAGATAACACCCCCCCCATTACGTCATGCTTCAGAAATGTGGAAAATGGTCCGTTTTCAAATGTTTTTATTTTTGAACGTCAGTTCACATTTGTAGGTGGATCATCAGTGTTAGAGCCTAAAATTAGCATGTGATTTTCATGCTTCCAGGGGCTCGGGAAGTTAATTAAATACCATGTGGAGGCATTTAATGTTCGAGCAAAACGGCTGATTTTCGACAAAAGAGATAACACCCCCCCATTACGTCATGCTTCAGAAATGTGGAAAATGGTCTGTTTTCAAATGTTTTATTTTTGAACGTCAGTTCACATTTGTAGGTGGATCATCAGTGTTAGAGCTAAAATTAGCATGTATAAAGTGATTTTCATGCTTCCAGGGGCTCGGGAAGTTAATTAAATACCATTTGGAGGCATTTAATGTTCGAGCAAAAACGGCTGATTTTCGACAAAAGAGATAACACCCCCCATTACGTCATGCTTCAGAAATGTGGAAAATGGTCCGTTTTCAAATGTTTTATTTTTGAACGTCAGTTCACATTTGTAGGTGGATCATCAGTGTTAGAGCTAAAATTAGCATGTTTAAAGTGATTTTCATGCTTCAGGGCTCGGGAAGTTAATTAAATACCATTTGGAGGCATTTAATGTTCGAGCAAAAACGGCTGATTTTCGACAAAAGAGATAACACCCCCCCATTACGTCATGCTTCAGAAATGTGGAAAATGGTCCGTTTTCAAATGTTTTATTTTGAACGTCAGTTCACATTTGTAGGTGGATCATCAGTGTTAGAGCTAAATTAGCATGTTTAAAGTGATTTTCATGCTTCCAGGGCCCAAAACACAAGATTTATGGAATGGTTAAAAGTGCATGAAAATGGCCAATTTACTCACTCTGAGTTCTCAAAAAGGGTTTCTTCACCCCGGGAAGTTAATTAAATACCATTTGGAGGCATTTAATGTTCGAGCAAAAACAGCTGATTTTCGACAAAAGAGATAACACCCCCCATTACGTCATGCTTCAGAAATGTGGAAAATGGTCCGTTTTCAAATGTTTTATTTTTGAACGTCAGTTCACATTTGTAGTGGATCATCAGTGTTAGAGCTAAAATTAGCATGTTTAAAGTGATTTTCATGCTTCCAGGGGCCCAAAACACAAGATTTATGGAATGGTTAAAAGTGCATGAAAATGGCCAATTTACTCACTCTGAGTTCTCAAAAAGGGTTTCTTCACCCCGGGAAGTTAATTAAATACCATTTGGAGGCATTTAATGTTCGAGCAAAAACGGCTGATTTTCGACAAAAGAGATAACACCCCCCCATTACGTCATGCTTCAGAAATGTGGAAAATGGTCCGTTTTCAAATGTTTTATTTTTGAACGTCAGTTCACATTTGTAGGTGGATCATCAGTGTCAGAGCTAAAATTAGCATGTTTAAAGTGATTTTCATGCTTCCAGGGGCCCAAAACACAAGATTTATGGAATGGTTAAAAGTGCATGAAAATGGCCAATTTACTCACTCTGAGTTCTCAAAAAGGGTTTCTTCACCCCGGGAAGTTAATTAAATACCATTTGGAGGCATTTAATGTTCGAGCAAAAACGGCTGATTTTCGACAAAAGAGATAACACCCCCCATTACGTCATGCTTCAGAAATGTGGAAAATGGTCCGTTTTCAAATGTTTTATTTTTGAACGTCAGTTCACATTTGTAGGTGGATCATCAGTGTTAGAGCTAAAATTAGCATGTTTAAAGTGATTTTCATGCTTCCAGGGGCCCAAAACACAAGATTTATGGAATGGTTAAAAGTGCATGAAAATGGCCAATTTACTCACTCTGAGTTCTCAAAAAGGGTTTCTTCACCCCGGGAAGTTAATTAAATACCATTTGGAGGCATTTAATGTTCGAGCAAAAACGGCTGATTTTCGACAAAGAGATAACACCCTCCCATTACGTCATGCTTCAGAAATGTGGAAAATGGTCCGTTTTCAAATGTTTTATTTTTGAACGTCAGTTCACATTTGTAGGTGGATCATCAGTGTTAGAGCTAAAATTAGCATGTTTAAAGTGATTTTCATGCTTCCAGGGGCTCGGGAAGTTAATTAAATACCATTTGGAGGCATTTAATGTTCGAGCAAAAACGGCTGATTTTCGACAAAAGGAGATAACACCCCCCCATTACGTCATGCTTCAGAAATGTGGAAAATGGTCCGTTTTCAAATGTTTTATTTTTGAACGTCAGTTCACATTTGTAGGTGGATCATCAGTGTTAGAGCTAAAATTAGCATGTTTAAAAGTGATTTTCATGCTTCCAGGGGCTCGGGAAGTTAATTAAATACCATTTGGAGGCATTTAATGTTCGAGCAAAACGGCTGATTTTCGACAAAAGAGATAACACCCCCCCATTACGTCATGCTTCAGAAATGTGGAAAATGGTCCGTTTTCAATGTTTTATTTTTGAACGTCAGTTCACATTTGTAGGTGGATCATCAGTGTTAGAGCTAAAATTAGCATGTTTAAAGTGATTTTCATGCTTCCAGGGGCTCGGGAAGTTAATTAAATACCATTTGGAGGCATTTAATGTTCGAGCAAAACGGCTGATTTTCGACAAAAGAGATAACACCCCCCCATTACGTCATGCTTCAGAAATGTGGAAAATGGTCCGTTTTCAAATGTTTTATTTTTGAACGTCAGTTCACATTTGTAGGTGGATCATCAGTGTTAGAGCTAAAATTAGCATGTTTAAAGTGATTCTCATGCTTCCAGGGGCTCGGGAAGTTAATTAAATACCATTTGGAGGCATTTAATGTTCGAGCAAAAACGGCTGATTTTCGACAAAAGAGATAACACCCCCCCATTACGTCATGCTTCAGAAATGTGGAAAATGGTCCGTTTTCAAATGTTTTATTTTTGAACGTCAGTTCACATTTGTAGGTGGATCATCAGTGTTAGAGCTAAAATTAGCATGTTTAAAGTGATTTTCATGCTTCCAGGGGCTCGGGAAGTTAATTAAATACCATTTGGAGGCATTTAATGTTCGAGCAAAAACGGCTGATTTTCGACAAAAGAGATAACACCCCCCCATTACGTCATGCTTCAGAAATGTGGAAAATGGTCCGTTTTCAAATGTTTTATTTTTGAACGTCAGTTCACATTTGTAGGTGGATCATCAGTGTTAGAGCTAAAATTAGCATGTTTAAAGTGATTTTCATGCTTCCAGGGGCCCAAAACACAAGATTTATGGAATGGTTAAAAGTGCATGAAAATGGCCAATTTACTCACTCTGAGTTCTCAAAAAGGGTTTCTTCACCCCGGGAAGTTAATTAAATACCATTTGGAGGCATTAATGTTCGAGCAAAAACGGCTGATTTTCGACAAAAGAGATAACACCCCCCCATTACGTCATGCTTCAGAAATGTGGAAAATGGTCCGTTTTCAAATGTTTTATTTTTGAACGTCAGTTCACATTTGTAGGTGGATCATCAGTGTTAGAGCTAAAATTAGCATGTTTAAAGTGATTTTTCATGCTTCCAGGGCTCGGGAAGTTAATTAAATACCATTTGGAGGCATTTAATGTTCGAGCAAAAACGGCTGATTTTCGACAAAAGAGATAACACCCCCCATTACGTCATGCTTCAGAAATGTGGAAAATGGTCCGATTTCAAATGTTTTATTTTGAACGTCAGTTCACATTTGTAGGTGGATCATCAGTGTTAGAGCTAAAATTAGCATGTTTAAAGTGATTTTCATGCTTCCAGGGGCTCGGGAAGTTAATTAAATACCATTTGGAGGCATTTAATGTTCGAGCAAAAACGGCTGATTTTCGACAAAGAGATAACACCCCCCCATTACGTCATGCTTCAGAAATGTGGAAAATGGTCCGTTTTCAAATGTTTTATTTTTGAACGTCAGTTCACATTTGTAGGTGGATCATCAGTGTTAGAGCTAAAATTAGCATGTTTAAAGTGATTTTCATGCTTCCAGGGGCTCGGGAAGTTAATTAAATACCATTTGGAGGCATTTAATGTTCGAGCAAAACGGCTGATTTTCGACAAAAGAGATAACACCCCCCCATTACGTCATGCTTCAGAAATGTGGAAAATGGTCCGTTTTCAAATGTTTTATTTTTGAACGTCAGTTCACATTTGTAGGTGGATCATCAGTGTTAGAGCTAAAATTAGCATGTTTAAAGTGATTTTCATGCTTCCAGGGGCTCGGGAAGTTAATTAAATACCATTTGGAGGCATTTAATGTTCGAGCAAAAACGGCTGATTTTCGACAAAAGAGATAACACCCCCCCATTACGTCATGCTTCAGAAATGTGGAAAATGGTCCGTTTTCAAATGTTTTATTTTTGAACGTCAGTTCACATTTGTAGGTGGATCATCAGTGTTAGAGCTAAAATTAGCATGTTTAAAGTGATTTTCATGCTTCCAGGGGCTCGGGAAGTTAATTAAATTACCATTTGGAGGCATTTAATGTTCGAGCAAAAACGGCTGATTTTCGACAAAAGAGATAACACCCCCCATTACGTCATGCTTCAGAAATGTGGAAAATGGTCCGTTTTCAAATGTTTTTATTTTTGAACTGTCAGTTCACATTTGTAGGTGGATCATCAGTGTTAGAGCTAAAATTAGCATGTTTAAAGTGATTTTCATGCTTCCAGGGGCTCGGGAAGTTAATTAAATACCATTTGGAGGCATTTAATGTTCGAGCAAAAACGGCTGATTTTCGACAAAAGAGATAACACCCCCCCATTACGTCATGCTTCAGAAATGTGGAAAATGGTCCGTTTTTCAAATGTTTTATTTTTGAACGTCAGTTCACATTTGTAGGTGGATCATCAGTGTTAGAGCTAAAATTAGCATGTTTAAAGTGATTTTCATGCTTCCAGGGGCTCGGGAAGTTAATTAAATACCATTTGGAGGCATTTAATGTTCGAGCAAAAACGGCTGATTTTCGACAAAAGAGATAACACCCCCCCATTACGTCATGCTTCAGAAATGTGGAAAATGGTCCGTTTTCAAATGTTTTATTTTTGAACGTCAATTCACATTTGTAGGTGGATCATCAGTGTTAGAGCTAAAATTAGCATGTTTAAAGTGATTTTCATGCTTCCAGGGGCTCGGGAAGTTAATTAAATACCATTTGGAGGCATTTAATGTTCGAGCAAAAACGGCTGATTTTCGACAAAAGAGATAACACCCCCCCATTACGTCATGCTTCAGAAATGTGGAAAATGGTCCGTTTTCAAATGTTTTATTTTTGAACGTCAGTTCACATTTGTAGGTGGATCATCAGTGTTAGAGCTAAAATTAGCATGTTTAAAGTGATTTTCATGCTTCCAGGGGCTCGGGAAGTTAATTAAATACCATTTGGAGGCATTTAATGTTCGAGCAAAAACGGCTGATTTTCGACAAAAGAGATAACACCCCCCCATTACGTCATGCTTCAGAAATGTGGAAAATGGTCCGTTTTCAAATGTTTTATTTTTGAACGTCAGTTCACATTTGTAGGTGGATCATCAGTGTTAGAGCTAAAATTAGCATGTTTAAAGTGATTTTCATGCTTCCAGGGGCCCAAAACACAAGATTTATGGAATGGTTAAAAGTGCATGAAAATGGCCAATTTACTCACTCTGAGTTCTCAAAAAGGGTTTTTTCACCCCGGGAAGTTAATTAAATACCATTTGGAGGCATTTAATGTTCGAGCAAAAAACGGCTGATTTTCGACAAAAGAGATAACACCCCCCCATTACGTCATGCTTCAGAAATGTGGAAAATGGTCCGTTTTCAAATGTTTTATTTTTGAACGTCAGTTCACATTTGTAGGTGGATCATCAGTGTTAGAGCTAAAATTAGCATGTTTAAAGTGATTTTCATGCTTCCAGGGGCTCGGGAAGTTAATTAAATACCATTTGGAGGGCATTTAATGTTCGAGCAAAAACGGCTGATTTTCGACAAAAGAGATAACACCCCCCCATTACGTCATGCTTCAGAAATGTGGAAAATGGTCCGTTTTCAAATGTTTTATTTTTGAACGTCAGTTCACATTTGTAGGTGGATCATCAGTGTTAGAGCTAAAATTAGCATGTTTAAAGTGATTTTCATGCTTCCAGGGCTCGGAGAAGTTAATTAAATACCATTTGGAGGCATTTAATGTTCGAGCAAAAACGGCTGATTTTCGACAAAAGAGATAACACCCCCCCATTACGTCATGCTTCAGAAATGTGGAAAATGGTCCGTTTTCAAATGTTTTATTTTTGAACGTCAGTTCACATTTGTAGGTGGATCATCAGTGTTAGAGCTAAAATTAGCATGGTTTAAAGTGATTTTCATGCTTCCAGGGGCTCGGGAAGTTAATTAAATACCATTTGGAGGCATTTAATGTTCGAGCAAAAACGGCTGATTTTCGACAAAAGAGATAACACCCCCCCATTACGTCATGCTTCAGAAAATTGGAAAATGGTCCGTTTTCAAATGTTTTATTTTTGAACGTCAGTTCACATTTGTAGGTGGATCATCAGTGTTAGAGCTAAAATTAGCATGTTTAAAGTGATTTTCATGCTTCCAGGGGCCCAAAACACAAGATTTATGGAATGGTTAAAAGTGCATGAAAAATGGCCAATTTACTCACTCTGAGTTCTCAAAAAGGGTTTCTTCACCCCGGGAAGTTAATTAAATACCATTTGGAGGCATTTAATGTTCGAGCAAAAACGGCTGATTTTCGACAAAAGAGATAACACCCCCCATTACGTCATGCTTCAGAAATGTGGAAAATGGTCCGTTTCAAATGTTTTATTTTTGAACGTCAGTTCACATTTGTAGGTGGATCATCAGTGTTAGAGCTAAAATTAGCATGTTTAAAGTGATTTTCATGCTTCCAGGGGCTCGGGAAGTTAATTAAATACCATTTGGAGGCATTTAATGTTCGAGCAAAAACGGCTGATTTTCGACAAAAGAGATAACACCCCCCCATTACGGTCATGCTTCAGAAATGTGGAAAATGGTCTGTTTTCAAATGTTTTATTTTTGAACGTCAGTTCACATTTGTAGGTGGATCATCAGTGTTAGAGCTAAAATTAGCATGTTTAAAGTGATTTTCATGCTTCCAGGGGCTCGGGAAGTTAATTAAATACCATTTGGAGGCATTTAATGTTCGAGCAAAAACGGCTGATTTTCGACAAAAGAGATAACACCCCCCCATTACGTCATGCTTCAGAAATGTGGAAAATGGTCCGTTTTCAAATGTTTTATTTTTGAACGTCAGTTCACATTTGTAGGTGGATCATCAGTGTTAGAGCTAAAATTAGCATGTTTAAAGTGATTTTCATGCTTCCAGGGGCTCGGGAAGTTAATTAAATACCATTTGGAGGCATTTAATGTTCGAGCAAAAACGGCTGATTTTCGACAAAAGAGATAACACCCCCCCATTACGTCATGCTTCAGAAATGTGGAAAATGGTCCGTTTTCAAATGTTTTATTTTTGAACGTCAGTTCACATTTGTAGGTGGATCATCAGTGTTAGAGCTAAAATTAGCATGTTTAAAGTGATTTTCATGCTTCCAGGGGCCCAAAACACAAGATTTATGGAATGGTTAAAAGTGCATGAAAATGGCCAATTTACTCACTCTGAGTTCTCAAAAAGGGTTTCTTCACCCCGGGAAGTTAATTAAATACCATTTGGAGGCATTTAATGTTCGAGCAAAAACAGCTGATTTTCGACAAAAGAGATAACACCCCCCCATTACGTCATGCTTCAGAAATGTGGAAAATGGTCCGTTTTCAAATGTTTTATTTTTGAACGTCAGTTCACATTTGTAGGTGGATCATCAGTGTTAGAGCTAAAATTAGCATGTTTAAAGTGATTTTCATGCTTCCAGGGGCCCAAAACACAAGATTTATGGAATGGTTAAAAGTGCATGAAAATGGCCAATTTACTCACTCTGAGTTCTCAAAAAGGGTTTCTTCACCCCGGGAAGTTAATTAAATACCATTTGGAGGCATTTAATGTTCGAGCAAAAACGGCTGATTTTCGACAAAAGAGATAACACCCCCCCATTACGTCATGCTTCAGAAATGTGGAAAATGGTCCGTTTTCAAATGTTTTATTTTTGAACGTCAGTTCACATTTGTAGGTGGATCATCAGTGTTAGAGCTAAAATTAGCATGTTTAAAGTGATTTTCATGCTTCCAGGGGCCCAAAACACAAGATTTATGGAATGGTTAAAAGTGCATGAAAATGGCCAATTTACTCACTCTGAGTTCTCAAAAAGGGTTTCTTCACCCCGGGAAGTTAATTAAATACCATTTGGAGGCATTTAATGTTCGAGCAAAAACGGCTGATTTTCGACAAAAGAGATAACACCCTCCCATTACGTCATGCTTCAGAAATGTGGAAAATGGTCCGTTTTCAAATGTTTTATTTTTGAACGTCAGTTCACATTTGTAGGTGGATCATCAGTGTTAGAGCTAAAATTAGCATGTTTAAAGTGATTTTCATGCTTCCAGGGGCTCGGGAAGTTAATTAAATACCATTTGGAGGCATTTAATGTTCGAGCAAAAACGGCTGATTTTCGACAAAAGAGATAACACCCCCCCATTACGTCATGCTTCAGAAATGTGGAAAATGGTCCGTTTTCAAATGTTTTATTTTTGAACGTCAGTTCACATTTGTAGGTGGATCATCAGTGTTAGAGCTAAAATTAGCATGTTTAAAGTGATTTTCATGCTTCCAGGGGCTCGGGAAGTTAATTAAATACCATTTGGAGGCATTTAATGTTCGAGCAAAAACGGCTGATTTTCGACAAAAGAGATAACACCCCCCCATTACGTCATGCTTCAGAAATGTGGAAAATGGTCCGTTTTCAAATGTTTTATTTTTGAACGTCAGTTCACATTTGTAGGTGGATCATCAGTGTTAGAGCTAAAATTAGCATGTTTAAAGTGATTTTCATGCTTCCAGGGGCTCGGGAAGTTAATTAAATACCATTTGGAGGCATTTAATGTTCGAGCAAAAACGGCTGATTTTCGACAAAAGAGATAACACCCCCCCATTACGTCATGCTTCAGAAATGTGGAAAATGGTCCGTTTTCAAATGTTTTATTTTTGAACGTCAGTTCACATTTGTAGGTGGATCATCAGTGTTAGAGCTAAAATTAGCATGTTTAAAGTGATTTTCATGCTTCCAGGGGCTCGGGAAGTTAATTAAATACCATTTGGAGGCATTTAATGTTCGAGCAAAAACGGCTGATTTTCGACAAAAGAGATAACACCCCCCCATTACGTCATGCTTCAGAAATGTGGAAAATGGTCCGTTTTCAAATGTTTTATTTTTGAACGTCAGTTCACATTTGTAGGTGGATCATCAGTGTTAGAGCTAAAATTAGCATGTTTAAAGTGATTTTCATGCTTCCAGGGGCTCGGGAAGTTAATTAAATACCATTTGGAGGCATTTAATGTTCGAGCAAAAACGGCTGATTTTCGACAAAAGAGATAACACCCCCCCATTACGTCATGCTTCAGAAATGTGGAAAATGGTCCGTTTTCAAATGTTTTATTTTTGAACGTCAGTTCACATTTGTAGGTGGATCATCAGTGTTAGAGCTAAAATTAGCATGTTTAAAGTGATTTTCATGCTTCCAGGGGCCCAAAACACAAGATTTATGGAATGGTTAAAAGTGCATGAAAATGGCCAATTTACTCACTCTGAGTTCTCAAAAAGGGTTTCTTCACCCCGGGAAGTTAATTAAATACCATTTGGAGGCATTTAATGTTCGAGCAAAAACGGCTGATTTTCGACAAAAGAGATAACACCCCCCCATTACGTCATGCTTCAGAAATGTGGAAAATGGTCCGTTTTCAAATGTTTTATTTTTGAACGTCAGTTCACATTTGTAGGTGGATCATCAGTGTTAGAGCTAAAATTAGCATGTTTAAAGTGATTTTCATGCTTCCAGGGGCTCGGGAAGTTAATTAAATACCATTTGGAGGCATTTAATGTTCGAGCAAAAACGGCTGATTTTCGACAAAAGAGATAACACCCCCCCATTACGTCATGCTTCAGAAATGTGGAAAATGGTCCGTTTTCAAATGTTTTATTTTTGAACGTCAGTTCACATTTGTAGGTGGATCATCAGTGTTAGAGCTAAAATTAGCATGTTTAAAGTGATTTTCATGCTTCCAGGGGCTCGGGAAGTTAATTAAATACCATTTGGAGGCATTTAATGTTCGAGCAAAAACGGCTGATTTTCGACAAAAGAGATAACACCCCCCCATTACGTCATGCTTCAGAAATGTGGAAAATGGTCCGTTTTCAAATGTTTTATTTTTGAACGTCAGTTCACATTTGTAGGTGGATCATCAGTGTTAGAGCTAAAATTAGCATGTTTAAAGTGATTTTCATGCTTCCAGGGGCTCGGGAAGTTAATTAAATACCATTTGGAGGCATTTAATGTTCGAGCAAAAACGGCTGATTTTCGACAAAAGAGATAACACCCCCCCATTACGTCATGCTTCAGAAATGTGGAAAATGGTCCGTTTTCAAATGTTTTATTTTTGAACGTCAGTTCACATTTGTAGGTGGATCATCAGTGTTAGAGCTAAAATTAGCATGTTTAAAGTGATTTTCATGCTTCCAGGGGCTCGGGAAGTTAATTAAATACCATTTGGAGGCATTTAATGTTCGAGCAAAAACGGCTGATTTTCGACAAAAGAGATAACACCCCCCCATTACGTCATGCTTCAGAAATGTGGAAAATGGTCCGTTTTCAAATGTTTTATTTTTGAACGTCAGTTCACATTTGTAGGTGGATCATCAGTGTTAGAGCTAAAATTAGCATGTTTAAAGTGATTTTCATGCTTCCAGGGGCTCGGGAAGTTAATTAAATACCATTTGGAGGCATTTAATGTTCGAGCAAAAACGGCTGATTTTCGACAAAAGAGATAACACCCCCCCATTACGTCATGCTTCAGAAATGTGGAAAATGGTCCGTTTTCAAATGTTTTATTTTTGAACGTCAGTTCACATTTGTAGGTGGATCATCAGTGTTAGAGCTAAAATTAGCATGTTTAAAGTGATTTTCATGCTTCCAGGGGCTCGGGAAGTTAATTAAATACCATTTGGAGGCATTTAATGTTCGAGCAAAAACGGCTGATTTTCGACAAAAGAGATAACACCCCCCCATTACGTCATGCTTCAGAAATGTGGAAAATGGTCCGTTTTCAAATGTTTTATTTTTGAACGTCAGTTCACATTTGTAGGTGGATCATCAGTGTTAGAGCTAAAATTAGCATGTTTAAAGTGATTTTCATGCTTCCAGGGGCTCGGGAAGTTAATTAAATACCATTTGGAGGCATTTAATGTTCGAGCAAAAACGGCTGATTTTCGACAAAAGAGATAACACCCCCCCATTACGTCATGCTTCAGAAATGTGGAAAATGGTCCGTTTTCAAATGTTTTATTTTTGAACGTCAGTTCACATTTGTAGGTGGATCATCAGTGTTAGAGCTAAAATTAGCATGTTTAAAGTGATTTTCATGCTTCCAGGGGCTCGGGAAGTTAATTAAATACCATTTGGAGGCATTTAATGTTCGAGCAAAAACGGCTGATTTTCGACAAAAGAGATAACACCCCCCCATTACGTCATGCTTCAGAAATGTGGAAAATGGTCCGTTTTCAAATGTTTTATTTTTGAACGTCAGTTCACATTTGTAGGTGGATCATCAGTGTTAGAGCTAAAATTAGCATGTTTAAAGTGATTTTCATGCTTCCAGGGGCTCGGGAAGTTAATTAAATACCATTTGGAGGCATTTAATGTTCGAGCAAAAACGGCTGATTTTCGACAAAAGAGATAACACCCCCCCATTACGTCATGCTTCAGAAATGTGGAAAATGGTCCGTTTTCAAATGTTTTATTTTTGAACGTCAATTCACATTTGTAGGTGGATCATCAGTGTTAGAGCTAAAATTAGCATGTTTAAAGTGATTTTCATGCTTCCAGGGGCTCGGGAAGTTAATTAAATACCATTTGGAGGCATTTAATGTTCGAGCAAAAACGGCTGATTTTCGACAAAAGAGATAACACCCCCCCATTACGTCATGCTTCAGAAATGTGGAAAATGGTCCGTTTTCAAATGTTTTATTTTTGAACGTCAGTTCACATTTGTAGGTGGATCATCAGTGTTAGAGCTAAAATTAGCATGTTTAAAGTGATTTTCATGCTTCCAGGGGCTCGGGAAGTTAATTAAATACCATTTGGAGGCATTTAATGTTCGAGCAAAAACGGCTGATTTTCGACAAAAGAGATAACACCCCCCCATTACGTCATGCTTCAGAAATGTGGAAAATGGTCCGTTTTCAAATGTTTTATTTTTGAACGTCAGTTCACATTTGTAGGTGGATCATCAGTGTTAGAGCTAAAATTAGCATGTTTAAAGTGATTTTCATGCTTCCAGGGGCCCAAAACACAAGATTTATGGAATGGTTAAAAGTGCATGAAAATGGCCAATTTACTCACTCTGAGTTCTCAAAAAGGGTTTTTTCACCCCGGGAAGTTAATTAAATACCATTTGGAGGCATTTAATGTTCGAGCAAAAACGGCTGATTTTCGACAAAAGAGATAACACCCCCCCATTACGTCATGCTTCAGAAATGTGGAAAATGGTCCGTTTTCAAATGTTTTATTTTTGAACGTCAGTTCACATTTGTAGGTGGATCATCAGTGTTAGAGCTAAAATTAGCATGTTTAAAGTGATTTTCATGCTTCCAGGGGCTCGGGAAGTTAATTAAATACCATTTGGAGGCATTTAATGTTCGAGCAAAAACGGCTGATTTTCGACAAAAGAGATAACACCCCCCCATTACGTCATGCTTCAGAAATGTGGAAAATGGTCCGTTTTCAAATGTTTTATTTTTGAACGTCAGTTCACATTTGTAGGTGGATCATCAGTGTTAGAGCTAAAATTAGCATGTTTAAAGTGATTTTCATGCTTCCAGGGGCTCGGGAAGTTAATTAAATACCATTTGGAGGCATTTAATGTTCGAGCAAAAACGGCTGATTTTCGACAAAAGAGATAACACCCCCCCATTACGTCA
This sequence comes from Lissotriton vulgaris, assembly GCF_964263255.1. Taxonomy (NCBI): domain Eukaryota; kingdom Metazoa; phylum Chordata; class Amphibia; order Caudata; family Salamandridae; genus Lissotriton; species Lissotriton vulgaris. Next base: position 24,456 of record NW_028251713.1, read on the forward strand.
TGCTTCAGAAATGTGGAAAATGGTCCGTTTTCAAATGTTTTATTTTTGAACGTCAGTTCACATTTGTAGGTGGATCATCAGTGTTAGAGCTAAAATTAGCATGTTTAAAGTGATTTTCATGCTTCCAGGGGCTCGGGAAGTTAATTAAATACCATTTGGAGGCATTTAATGTTCGAGCAAAAACGGCTGATTTTCGACAAAAGAGATAACACCCCCCCATTACGTCATGCTTCAGAAATGTGGAAAATGGTCCGTTTTCAAATGTTTTATTTTTGAACGTCAGTTCACATTTGTAGGTGGATCATCAGTGTTAGAGCTAAAATTAGCATGTTTAAAGTGATTTTCATACTTCCAGGGGCTCGGGAAGTTAATTAAATACCATTTGGAGGCATTTAATGTTCGAGCAAAAACGGCTGATTTTCGACAAAAGAGATAACACCCCCCCATTACGTCATGCTTCAGAAATGTGGAAAATGGTCCGTTTTCAAATGTTATATTTTTGAACGTCAGTTCACATTTGTAGGTGGATCATCAGTGTTAGAGGTAAAATTAGCATGTTTAAAGTGATTTTCATGCTTCCAGGGGCTCGGGAAGTTAATTAAATACCATTTGGAGGCATTTAATGTTCGAGCAAAAACGGCTGATTTTCGACAAAAGAGATAACACCCCCCCATTACGTCATGCTTCAGAAATGTGGAAAATGGTCCGTTTTCAAATGTTTTATTTTTGAACGTCAGTTCACATTTGTAGGTGGATCATCAGTGTTAGAGCTAAAATTAGCATGTTTAAAGTGATTTTCATGCTTCCAGGGGCCCAAAACACAAGATTTATGGAATGGTTAAAAGTGCATGAAAATGGCCAATTTACTCACTCTGAGTTCTCAAAAAGGGTTTCTTCACCCCGGGAAGTTAATTAAATACCATTTGGAGGCATTTAATGTTCGAGCAAAAACGGCTGATTTTCGACAAAAGAGATAACACCCCCCCATTACGTCATGCTTCAGAAATGTGGAAAATGGTCCGTTTTCAAATGTTTTATTTTTGAACGTCAGTTCACATTTGTAGGTGGATCATCAGTGTTAGAGCTAAAATTAGCATGTTTAAAGTGATTTTCATGCTTCCAGGGGCTCGGGAAGTTAATTAAATACCATTTGGAGGCATTTAATGTTCGAGCAAAAACGGCTGATTTTCGACAAAAGAGATAACACCCCCCCATTACGTCATGCTTCAGAAATGTGGAAAATGGTCCGTTTTCAAATGTTTTATTTTTGAACGTCAGTTCACATTTGTAGGTGGATCATCAGTGTTAGAGCTAAAATTAGCATGTTTAAAGTGATTTTCATGCTTCCAGGGGCCCAAAGCACAAGATTTATGGAATGGTTAAAAGTGCATGAAAATGGCCAATTTACTCACTCTGAGTTCTCAAAAAGGGTTTCTTCACCCCGGGAAGTTAATTAAATACCATTTGGAGGCATTTAATGTTCGAGCAAAAACGTCTGATTTTCGACAAAAGAGATAACACCCCCCCATTACGTCATGCTTCAGAAATGTGGAAAATGGTCCGTTTTCAAATGTTTTATTTTTGAACGTCAGTTCACATTTGTAGGTGGATCATCAGTGTTAGAGCTAAAATTAGCATGTTTAAAGTGATTTTCATGCTTCCAGGGGCTCGGGAAGTTAATTAAATACCATTTGGAGGCATTTAATGTTCGAGCAAAAACGGCTGATTTTCGACAAAAGAGATAACACCCCCCCATTACGTCATGCTTCAGAAATGTGGAAAATGGTCCGTTTTCAAATGTTTTATTTTTGAACGTCAGTTCACATTTGTAGGTGGATCATCAGTGTTAGAGCTAAAATTAGCATGTTTAAAGTGATTTTCATGCTTCCAGGGGCTCGGGAAGTTAATTAAATACCATTTGGAGGCATTTAATGTTCGAGCAAAAACGGCTGATTTTCGACAAAAGAGATAACACCCCCCCATTACGTCATGCTTCAGAAATGTGGAAAATGGTCCGTTTTCAAATGTTTTATTTTTGAACGTCAGTTCACATTTGTAGGTGGATCATCAGTGTTAGAGCTAAAATTAGCATGTTTAAAGTGATTTTCATGCTTCCAGGGGCTCGGGAAGTTAATTAAATACCATTTGGAGGCATTTAATGTTTGAGCAAAAACGGCTGATTTTCGACAAAAGAGATAACACCCCCCCATTACGTCATGCTTCAGAAATGTGGAAAATGGTCCGTTTTCAAATGTTTTATTTTTGAACGTCAGTTCACATTTGTAGGTGGATCATCAGTGTTAGAGCTAAAATTAGCATGTTTAAAGTGATTTTCATGCTTCCAGGGGCCCAAAACACAAGATTTATGGAATGGTTAAAAGTGCATGAAAATGGCCAATTTACTCACTCTGAGTTCTCAAAAAGGGTTTCTTCACCCCGGGAAGTTAATTAAATACCATTTGGAGGCATTTAATGTTCGAGCAAAAACGGCTGATTTTCGACAAAAGAGATAACACCCCCCCATTACGTCATGCTTCAGAAATGTGGAAAATGGTCCGTTTTCAAATGTTTTATTTTTGAACGTCAGTTCACATTTGTAGGTGGATCATCAGTGTTAGAGCTAAAATTAGCATGTTTAAAGTGATTTTCATGCTTCCAGGGGCCCAAAACACAAGATTTATGGAATGGTTAAAAGTGCATGAAAATGGCCAATTTACTCACTCTGAGTTCTCAAAAAGGGTTTCTTCACCCCGGGAAGTTAATTAAATACCATTTGGAGGCATTTAATGTTCGAGCAAAAACGGCTGATTTTCGACAAAAGAGATAACACCCCCCCATTACGTCATGCTTCAGAAATGTGGAAAATGGTCCGTTTTCAAATGTTTTATTTTTGAACGTCAGTTCACATTTGTAGGTGGATCATCAGTGTCAGAGCTAAAATTAGCATGTTTAAAGTGATTTTCATGCTTCCAGGGGCTCGGGAAGTTAATTAAATACCATTTGGAGGCATTTAATGTTCGAGCAAAAACGGCTGATTTTCGACAAAAGAGATAACACCCCCCCATTACGTCATGCTTCAGAAATGTGGAAAATGGTCCGTTTTCAAATGTTTTATTTTTGAACGTCAGTTCACATTTGTAGGTGGATCATCAGTGTTAGAGCTAAAATTAGCATGTTTAAAGTGATTTTCATGCTTCCAGGGGCTCGGGAAGTTAATTAAATACCATTTGGAGGCATTTAATGTTCGAGCAAAAACGGCTGATTTTCGACAAAAGAGATAACACCCCCCCATTACGTCATGCTTCAGAAATGTGGAAAATGGTCCGTTTTCAAATGTTTTATTTTTGAACGTCAGTTCACATTTGTAGGTGGATCATCAGTGTTAGAGCTAAAATTAGCATGTTTAAAGTGATTTTCATGCTTCCAGGGGCCCAAAACACAAGATTTATGGAATGGTTAAAAGTGCATGAAAATGGCCAATTTACTCACTCTGAGTTCTCAAAAAGGGTTTCTTCACCCCGGGAAGTTAATTAAATACCATTTGGAGGCATTTAATGTTCGAGCAAAAACGGCTGATTTTCGACAAAAGAGATAACACCCCCCCATTACGTCATGCTTCAGAAATGTGGAAAATGGTCCGTTTTCAAATGTTTTATTTTTGAACGTCAGTTCACATTTGTAGGTGGATCATCAGTGTTAGAGCTAAAATTAGCATGTTTAAAGTGATTTTCATGCTTCCAGGGGCCCAAAACACAAGATTTATGGAATGGTTAAAAGTGCATGAAAATGGCCAATTTACTCACTCTGAGTTCTCAAAAAGGGTTTCTTCACCCCGGGAAGTTAATTAAATACCATTTGGAGGCATTTAATGTTCGAGCAAAAACGGCTGATTTTCGACAAAAGAGATAACACCCCCCCATTACGTCATGCTTCAGAAATGTGGAAAATGGTCCGTTTTCAAATGTTTTATTTTTGAACGTCAGTTCACATTTGTAGGTGGATCATCAGTGTTAGAGCTAAAATTAGCATGTTTAAAGTGATTTTCATGCTTCCAGGGGCTCGGGAAGTTAATTAAATACCATTTGGAGGCATTTAATGTTCGAGCAAAAACGGCTGATTTTCGACAAAAGAGATAACACCCCCCCATTACGTCATGCTTCAGAAATGTGGAAAATGGTCCGTTTTCAAATGTTTTATTTTTGAACGTCAGTTCACATTTGTAGGTGGATCATCAGTGTTAGAGCTAAAATTAGCATGTTTAAAGTGATTTTCATGCTTCCAGGGGCCCAAAACACAAGATTTATGGAATGGTTAAAAGTGCATGAAAATGGCCAATTTACTCACTCTGAGTTCTCAAAAAGGGTTTCTTCACCCCGGGAAGTTAATTAAATACCATTTGGAGGCATTTAATGTTCGAGCAAAAACAGCTGATTTTCGACAAAAGAGATAACACCCCCCCATTACGTCATGCTTCAGAAATGTGGAAAATGGTCCGTTTTCAAATGTTTTATTTTTGAACGTCAGTTCACATTTGTAGGTGGATCATCAGTGTTAGAGCTAAAATTAGCATGTTTAAAGTGATTTTCATGCTTCCAGGGGCCCAAAACACAAGATTTATGGAATGGTTAAAAGTGCATGAAAATGGCCAATTTACTCACTCTGAGTTCTCAAAAAGGGTTTCTTCACCCCGGGAAGTTAATTAAATACCATTTGGAGGCATTTAATGTTCGAGCAAAAACGGCTGATTTTCGACAAAAGAGATAACACCCCCCCATTACGTCATGCTTCAGAAATGTGGAAAATGGTCCGTTTTCAAATGTTTTATTTTTGAACGTCAGTTCACATTTGTAGGTGGATCATCAGTGTTAGAGCTAAAATTAGCATGTTTAAAGTGATTTTCATGCTTCCAGGGGCCCAAAACACAAGATTTATGGAATGGTTAAAAGTGCATGAAAATGGCCAATTTACTCACTCTGAGTTCTCAAAAAGGGTTTCTTCACCCCGGGAAGTTAATTAAATACCATTTGGAGGCATTTAATGTTCGAGCAAAAACGGCTGATTTTCGACAAAAGAGATAACACCCCCCATTACGTCATGCTTCAGAAATGTGGAAAATGGTCCGTTTTCAAATGTTTTATTTTTGAACGTCAGTTCACATTTGTAGGTGGATCATCAGTGTTAGAGCTAAAATTAGCATGTTTAAAGTGATTTTCATGCTTCCAGGGGCCCAAAACACAAGATTTATGGAATGGTTAAAAGTGCATGAAAATGGCCAATTTACTCACTCTGAGTTCTCAAAAAGGGTTTCTTCACCCCGGGAAGTTAATTAAATACCATTTGGAGGCATTTAATGTTCGAGCAAAAACGGCTGATTTTCGACAAAAGAGATAACACCCTCCCATTACGTCATGCTTCAGAAATGTGGAAAATGGTCCGTTTTCAAATGTTTTATTTTTGAACGTCAGTTCACATTTGTAGGTGGATCATCAGTGTTAGAGCTAAAATTAGCATGTTTAAAGTGATTTTCATGCTTCCAGGGGCCCAAAACACAAGATTTATGGAATGGTTAAAAGTGCATGAAAATGGCCAATTTACTCACTCTGAGTTCTCAAAAAGGGTTTCTTCACCCCGGGAAGTTAATTAAATACCATTTGGAGGCATTTAATGTTCGAGCAAAAACGGCTGATTTTCGACAAAAGAGATAACACCCCCCATTACGTCATGCTTCAGAAATGTGGAAAATGGTCCGTTTTCAAATGTTTTATTTTTGAACGTCAGTTCACATTTGTAGGTGGATCATCAGTGTTAGAGCTAAAATTAGCATGTTTAAAGTGATTTTCATGCTTCCAGGGGCCCAAAACACAAGATTTATGGAATGGTTAAAAGTGCATGAAAATGGCCAATTTACTCACTCTGAGTTCTCAAAAAGGGTTTCTTCACCCCGGGAAGTTAATTAAATACCATTTGGAGGCATTTAATGTTCGAGCAAAAACGGCTGATTTTCGACAAAAGAGATAACACCCCCCCATTACGTCATGCTTCAGAAATGTGGAAAATGGTCCGTTTTCAAATGTTTTATTTTTGAACGTCAGTTCACATTTGTAGGTGGATCATCAGTGTTAGAGCTAAAATTAGCATGTTTAAAGTGATTTTCATGCTTCCAGGGGCTCGGGAAGTTAATTAAATACCATTTGGAGGCATTTAATGTTCGAGCAAAAACGGCTGATTTTCGACAAAAGAGATAACACCCCCCCATTACGTCATGCTTCAGAAATGTGGAAAATGGTCCGTTTTCAAATGTTTTATTTTTGAACGTCAGTTCACATTTGTAGGTGGATCATCAGTGTTAGAGCTAAAATTAGCATGTTTAAAGTGATTTTCATGCTTCCAGGGGCCCAAAACACAAGATTTATGGAATGGTTAAAAGTGCATGAAAATGGCCAATTTACTCACTCTGAGTTCTCAAAAAGGGTTTCTTCACCCCGGGAAGTTAATTAAATACCATTTGGAGGCATTTAATGTTCGAGCAAAAACAGCTGATTTTCGACAAAAGAGATAACACCCCCCCATTACGTCATGCTTCAGAAATGTGGAAAATGGTCCGTTTTCAAATGTTTTATTTTTGAACGTCAGTTCACATTTGTAGGTGGATCATCAGTGTTAGAGCTAAAATTAGCATGTTTAAAGTGATTTTCATGCTTCCAGGGGCCCAAAACACAAGATTTATGGAATGGTTAAAAGTGCATGAAAATGGCCAATTTACTCACTCTGAGTTCTCAAAAAGGGTTTCTTCACCCCGGGAAGTTAATTAAATACCATTTGGAGGCATTTAATGTTCGAGCAAAAACGGCTGATTTTCGACAAAAGAGATAACACCCCCCCATTACGTCATGCTTCAGAAATGTGGAAAATGGTCCGTTTTCAAATGTTTTATTTTTGAACGTCAGTTCACATTTGTAGGTGGATCATCAGTGTTAGAGCTAAAATTAGCATGTTTAAAGTGATTTTCATGCTTCCAGGGGCCCAAAACACAAGATTTATGGAATGGTTAAAAGTGCATGAAAATGGCCAATTTACTCACTCTGAGTTCTCAAAAAGGGTTTCTTCACCCCGGGAAGTTAATTAAATACCATTTGGAGGCATTTAATGTTCGAGCAAAAACGGCTGATTTTCGACAAAAGAGATAACAC
>NW_028251714.1:0-30000 GCF_964263255.1 Lissotriton vulgaris
AGGGGCTACCCTGTCAGACATGTCTGAGTCCCTTCAAGACATGGTCCAATGAAGAGTGTCAGGCAAGGTGAACAGGGTTTGCGTACAATCTAAGCATGCAGACTGATGAATCAAGAATACACTATTGTGACATGTTTATATTAATACAGTCAAAAACATATAGTTTATATGGTATCTGAGGTTTTGTAATTCTCGAGTCTGACTCCATTTTGTTCTGTGCCACCATTTTGTGTTGCCCTCACGTAGGCCTGTGAAGGTAGCCTGGTGAACAAAGTAGCCTGGCCTTCTGAGTTCATGTATACATTAACTAGGTTTCTTTTTGACTCTGAAATGAACAGTAAGAAACTGACCTCTTCACCTGAAACTGACCTTGTAAAGCCAATTTCCCTGATCGATCTTTGTCTGAGATTGCCAATCAATGTTCAGGACATCGTCAACTTTTAGTTTCCTTGCACATGCCTTATCTTGTTCAGCATCTGTTACTGTTTCTTTTTTATGTTTCTTCATTACATGGGTTATGCTTTCAATTATAGGTTTGTCCAGCTTGTGGAGATTGAATTTGGGACATTCCTAATAATTAACTTTTGGATTGGGATACTGTAAATTGAGTTTTTGTTATGTGATACTTTGTTTGAAAATGTACCTTATTGGCTAGAATTTTGTGCAGTGGGTGTACATTTATAATGTGAATATTGGGTATAAAAGGAGACGTCTCGCCTTAGTAAAATGAGCAGTCTCCTGAAAATTTACACCGTGATGTATTTCTAGGATCACTGTTACTAGCTGCAGCTAATAAACTTGGTCTCTGATGCCATCCAGAAGTATTCTGTGTCTCTGTATACCAAGACAGGTGAACTCGAAGATCTTAGGCGTGCCCCTGACGCCGCTGGGTTAAACCCCGGTTCTTCAACTGGCGCCCAACGTGGGGCGACTTCAGCGGTATTGGTCCAAGCCCGAAGATTGTGAGGAGCCCCATGAGGAAATTCTGGAGGACGGCCGCCACTTCATCGACCACTGTATGTCGACGTGGACCGAAGATTTTTCTGCGAGGCTTCCCCTTTCCAACAGCTGCGAAGGACTGCTGCCCTGACTGTCGCCCTGTCTTGGACCCTCTTGTGATGATTTGTAAGGCGAGACGTTAGACGGTCTTCTGGTGGCGTGACAGACATTTTGGTTAAGTATAAGTGGGTCGCTCCCACGACTTTGTTTTGTTTCTTGTTTTTGATTCGGCCATTGCAATAGTCGAAGCCGAGGGGTTCGTATATTTGCGAGTGTATCATTTTTGATAACCCCTTGAAGTTTGAAGCAAGACTAGTGAGCTAAAAGATGCCTGGTTTTAGCGAATTTAGGAAAAGGTTTTGTTGTAGTTGTAATAGAGATTCCAGAATGGAGGACTCGTGTCCGATACCTCCGGTTGGAACTCCAACTTATGAACTCTATTCAAAGCATGGTGTAGGTCCGATTACCTTTAAGGAAGTATGTGTATGTTACACAAGGAAAGATGGTGTTTTACGATGGCCCCAACATGGTAGTTTTGAAACAGATGTTTTAGATAACCTAGAAGTTGCGCTATTTAAGAAGAAAGCCTGGCCGGCGATGTTTGACTCTTTCCGCCTTTGGCGTAAGGAAGCCAAACAGCGAGAAATTAAGCAAGCTAAGAGAGATAGGAAGGAAAGGAATATATCGGTAATGCAAGCTGCTAGGCAGTTTAAGGAAGATGAAGAAGATCGTGCGATTGAAGTGTCAGATAGACAACATTGCATGGCCATTGACAAATGTTACCCGGCTTTGCCACCCCCCCCCCCCCCCTTTCAAATGTGACTGAAGACCCTGAAAAGGATCCTTTGATGTCACATTTACTGAGATTACCACCCCCTTATGTGCAGGGTGCTACTGCACCTCAGTTACCTCCAGTTGTTGCACCCCTTGTTGTCGTTCAAACCCCTGTTGTTGTTCAGCCACCCGTTGCTTCACAGGTGGTTCTTCCTCCCCCGGCGCAGCCCCCTCCAGGGCCGCCAGCCTTGCCACCAGCCTAGCTTCAAACTCCTTTGCCTTACACTCCTTAATCTTCGACTTCTCTTATTTCTGTCCCTACGTCTCTGTCGCCTCAAAACACTTTGTCTCCTGTCCTCATGTCAACTTCTTCTCCTTCTGCTCGGCAACGAATGACTGAGACTGTCACTAGTCTTTTGTATCCTTTCTTTGGTTCACTAAATATGACCCCTGTTTCTGAACGTAAGCAGAGACGTAGTCAGCTCCCTGGTCCCGAAGAGCGGGCATTGTTAGATCTCCTTGCTCGTAGATGGGTTTCGAATACCTCCAAGTACAGTCCACAAGTGGTTATGGATATCTTCCTACAGTGGGAGACACCAAAACATAGGTATGTTTTTGATGTCATGTGTACCTTCCTTCGTCAGGAGTGGGAAGATAATGAGTTGGGTTTAATTCCACTGGAATTGCTTAATGTTCAGTCTGAATTTGCTAAAGGGACGATAGTAGGTTCCGATGTTGAAGAAGCGGTAGAGACACTACTCACTTTTAGGTCTAGACTTCCACCTCAGTCATTGTTCGAACCTGACCCTTCTGTTAGGAGAAAAGTGAAGCAGTATCCTTTGAGAGAGGTTCCCCCTGTATGGAGAGAGGCAGTTGTGGCTGATGCCGCTCATGGTATTGCGGCTGCACCGGCTCATTTTCAGCGAGTGTGGGTGCATGTCCCTTGGAAGAGAGCTGAGGTCCTGGCTCTTAAGCAGACCTTGCCTGACCCCCGTAAAAATGCTGCTGGTTATTACAAGGAGTTGTCTCAGAGAGTTGATGCGTGTGTTATGAATTTAGCTGACATAGATATGTTGATGGGTAATGTAGTTCCTCAACCCTTGTGGGCGAAGATCCGTCACAAGGATCACGCGCCAGAGTTAGGAGATACGTGGGTTAATATTACTGCTGCAGATGGTCGGCAGGTAGGAGGTGCCAAACCTGAACCCTTAGTTGCAGAACTACCTGGTAGGATTATTAATTTATTGAAAACTGTGATGCCTCCTCTGCAGCTGAATTGGGACAAGTTAGCAGCATGCAAACAAAAGAAAGACGAGAGTGTGTCTGATTTCTTCACTAGGTTTGAGGAAACATTCATTGATCATAGTGGTCAGGACATGAGTACAGAAGGTGGTCAGAGCTTGTTTGTAGATAAGTTTGTTTTTAATTTACTTCCTGAACTTTCTAATAAGTTAAAGGACTCTGAGAGTTTATGGGCTGTTTCTTCTACGGCCCAGATATTGGCTACTGCACAATACTATGAGAATAGAGATAAAGATGAGAAGGATAAAGTAGAGAAGAAGACTAGAGAATTAAAAACTAAAGTTCTTCTGAAGCAGGCTTATCCACCTCGCCCTAATCAGCGTCGGTTTCAGCAACCTTCCCAGTTTCAGCAACCCCCACAGTTTCAGAAACTGTTGTAGAAGTCTGAGTCTTTTGCTTCGCGACTCCCGCTAGGCCCTAATCAGTGTGCTTATTGCAAAGAAGAAGGTCACTTCAAGAATAGTTGCCCGATCTTGCTACAGCTTGCGAATGGTATGTCTGGTCTGAGAGGTCGTGGTGGTTTCAAACAAGTACCTAGGGGTAGGGGACGTGGTAAGTTTCCCCAGAATGAACGTTCCTTTTCCCCTCAGAATTCTATGAATTAATTTGACCAACAGAATGTTCCGACCGTCCAGTCCGCTCAGTACTACACTGATGATTATTATGTTGGAAGTGAGAGTGCTGGCTTTAATGATAGTTAGGACAGCCATGGACAAAGGGAGGGAGTAGTGTCAGTTCCAGTAGACCAAAGTGGACCTTATGTTGAAGTGATTACATCAGGTGTGGCAGAACCTTTTCTTTTGGATACTGGTGCAGCAAAGAGTTCTATCATGCACTCTAAACTCCCTGGCGCACCTTTGTCTGGCTTGACCAATGTTTCAGTAGTATTTTCTGGCACCCCAGTTCGTAACCCGGTTTCTTGTCCTTTGCCCCTTTCTATTGGCCCCTGTGAATTGGAGGCTCCCCTTATTCTAACGACTGGCTGTGGTGAGATCTGATGGGTTTGGACTTGTTGAAAAGATTGCATGCAACATTACATTGTTCTCCTTCGGGAGTACATCTTACGGTGGGTAAGAAAGTGATTTCCCCGATGTATCTGTCTAAGGATCGCCTTCCACTGGAACTGCGTTCTCTCCCTGATACACTTTGGGCTACAGGTCCCAATGATGTTGGTCTTTTTCAGATTCCACCCTACGTTGTTACCCTTAAGTCGAATGCTGAATTACCTCGCATTCCTCAGTACAAAATTTCCAGTGATGGCGAAAGAGCTCTTTTAGCGATTATCTATGATTTGGTTGAAAAAGGTGTAGTTGAAGAAACGAGAGGTAATGTGTATAACAGTCCTGTTCTGCCTGTCCTCAAGCGTACTGACTCTTCTCAGCCACCTGTGTATCGGTTTGTGATCGACCTTCGAGAAGTCAATAAGATCGTTGTGCCACAGTTTCCTGTTGTCCCGGACATTACTGCTTTATTGACTATGATCCCAGCCTCAGCTGCTTGGTTTTCTGTTATTGATCTGAAGAACGCTTTCTTCAGTATTCCGATTGCTGAGGACAGTAGGGATATTTTTGGCTTCTCTTTAGGAGGCCGCAGTTTCCGGTTTAAGCGCGCTCCTCACGGTTATTGTGAGAGTCCCTTCATTTATAGTCAGGCTTTGAAAACTCAGCTTGATACTCTTGCATTGCCTTCTGGTGCTACTCTTATCCAGTATGTTGGTGATCTGTTGGTTGCTGCTGATGATGAAGAGATTTGTTAAGAAGTTACTCTTTCTTTGTTCCAACACCTGTCTGACCTTCATCATAAAGTGTCACCTTCGAAGTTGCAGTATTGCCGCCAAGAAGTTACCTACTTAAGCTATCTCTTGTCGAAGGAGGGAAGACGATTGACCCCAGAGCGTATTCAGCGATTGCCCAAATGACTGTGCCATGCACACAGAGAGAGGTGCATGCCTTCTTAGGTATCACCTCGTATTGTAGACAGTGGATTCTGAATTTTTCTTTGCTAGCGAAACCTTTGTTGGCACTTACTCTTAAGGACACACCACACCCTCTTCCTTGGTCTGACGAATGTCAGAGAGTTTTTTTTTAATTGCGGAATGCATTGTGTTCTTCTCCGGTGTTGGGTACCCCCGACTACAGTAAACCTTTTACACTTTATGTACACGAGAGAGAAGGTTGTGCGTTGTCAGTGTTGGCGCAACAATTTGGAGACAAGCAGCACCCAAGTGCGTATTTTTCAGCTACTTTAGATCCGGTAGCTAGGGCGTTGCCTAGTTGTCTAAGAGCTACAGCGGCAGCGGCTGTTTCTATCCGACCATCTGCTAGTTTGGTATTGGATAATACATTGATTGTGATGGTCCCACATGCAGTGGATACCCTATTGAATAGAACAAAGACTCAACATCTTACCAGTGCGCGTTTGTCAGCTTATGAGTTGACGCTTTTGGCTAGCCATGTGCACATCAAGCGGTGCAACACATTGAATCCAGCTACATTGTTGCCGATTTTTGTAGAGATAGATGCTCAGGAACAGAATGACTGTTTTCTCCGGACAGAGGAGGAAACGAAGGGTAGAGTTGATCTAAAAGATAGTCCTCTTTCGAATCCTGATGGTACCCTATGTGTAGATGGTTCGTGCTTTAAGCTTCTGAATGGAAAGACGACTGCAGCATATGTTGTCACAACTTTGCACACGATTGTTGAAACAGCACGTATTGCACAGAATTCAGCGCAAGCAGCGGAGTTGATAGCATTGACTAGAGTGTGTGTGTTGTCAAAAGGAAAGAGAGTGAATGTTTATACTGATAGCCAATACGCATTTGGCGTGGCTCACAGTTTTTGTCGCTTGTGGAAAGAGAGAGGATTTCTTACTTCCCATGGTACGAAAATTCAGAATGTCTGACATAATATCGACAGACAGAATATCGAAATACAAAAATATCGGCACAAAAATATCGACATCAAAAATATCAGAGTCATATCTTCATAAAGGTAAGTACAAAAATATCGAAAAAATAATATCGTAGTACAAAAATATCGAAATTAAAAATATCGTTTTTTTAAATGTATTAATAATAATGTAAAAATAATTTTAAAATACATATAATTTTACAAATATTACATAAAAATATTAAAACAAAATTAAAACTAATACATATACATTTAAAATAAATAAAACACTTAATAATTTAATGTAATTTTCTTTTTTTAAATTTCATTTAATTGATTTAATGTAATTTTTTTTTATTTTTACCCTGTACGCCTGTACCCCAAAAACCCAAAACTGACCCTGAACCCTAAAAATATCCCTGTACCCCAAAAACCCAAAACTGACCCTGAACCCTAAAAATATCCCTGTACCCCAAAAACCCAAAACTGACCCTGAACCCTAAAAATACCCCTTTACTCAAAAACTGAAAACTGACCCTGAACCCTAAAAATACCCCTTTACCCAAAAACTGAAAACTGACCCTGAACCCTAAAAATACCCCTTTACCCAAGAACTGAAAACTGACCCTGAACCCTAAAAATACCCCTTTACCCAAAAACCAAAAACTGACCCTGAACCCTAAAAATACCCCTTTACCCAAAAACTGAAAACTGACCCTGAACCCTAAAAATACCCCTTTACCCAAGAACTGAAAACTGACCCTGAACCCTAAAAATACCCCTTTACCCAAAAACTGAAAACTGACCCTGAACCCTAATAATACCCCTTTACCCAAAAACTGAAAACTGACCCTGAACCCTAAAAATACCCCTTTACCCAAAAACTGAAAACTGACCCTGAACACTAAAAATACTCCTTTACCCAAAATTAATTAATATTCTTTAATTACTAATTAATTATTAATTAACAATAACAACAAAGTAAATATATTAGCACATTAGCTGTAATTAATTTAATGTAATAATTAATATTATTTTTCCCAATTAAGAGTATAACAAAAATTATATATAAAAAAATTACTCTAATTAATGTAATTAACTAATAATATTAATTAATTATCAACTAATTAATAATTAAAAATATGTACAAAATTATATTAATTAATTAACTAATTAATATAAATTAATTACCAATTAATTAATAATTAAAATATGTACAAACATATATTAATTAATTATTATTAAATTACTTCCCACCCTATTCCCCTATAAACCCATAACCCGCTACAGAACATATTTATCAATTAATCATTTAATTAAAATTAATTAAAAAATAATTCTCAATTAATTAATTAATAATTCCTACTAATTAATAATTAATTTAACATAATTAAATTACTTCCCACCCTATTCCCCTATAAACCCACAACCCGCTACAGTAGTAAAAGACAATATTTAATTAAATTACATTAAAAATAAATAATAAAACATAATAAATACAATATAATATACACTAAATTTATTTAAAAATTGAAATTAGTAACATCAAAGTTATTTATATCGATATTATTGACATCGATATTTAAAACTTCGATATTACTGATATCATACTAATATCGATATTAAGACTGTCGATATTACTTACCTTCGATATTTTGTCCCATCGATATTTAAACTTCGATATAATTGTATATCGAAATTTAAAACTCGATATTTTGTCTGTGTACCGAAAATTCAGCATGGACAATTAGTGAGTGAACTTCTTGAATCACTTACTTTGCCGACCCACATTGCGATAGTGAAGTGTAGTGCGCATAAGAAGTTTACGGATGATGTGGGTCGAGGGAATGCGTTTGCAGATGAAGTAGCGAGAGAAACGGCGAAAGATGTGACGAGTCGGATGTATAATGCAGGTCCTGCCAGATGGGTTGTGGAAGGAGGAATATGTGAAGATACAACAGAAAGTGTGAAGATGATTCAGGGAGGAGCTACTGAGAAGCTACTGAGAAAAAATTGAGTATGTGGAGAGAGAGTACGGGAATGTTGGATTCAACAGGCTGTTGGGTTGAGTTTCAGAGCACCAGCGATGGTTGTTGCCGGATGCATATGTGCTTCCAGTGGTTACTATGGCTCATGGGTTGGGTCACATTAGTTCAAAAGGGATATGTAAGTTGTTGGCTCCGGTATGGCAGAATGGTGGAATTCCTAGGTGTGCTGAGAATTTGGTTAAACACTGCATGATTTGCTTGATGCATAATCCTGGAAAGGGAACCCCAAATCCAGCGGGTCATTCTGCTCCTCCAACGTATCCGTTCGAGGTGCTGCAGATAGACTACATTCATATGGAAAGATGCAATAACTTGAAGTATGTCCTTGTGGTTGTTTGTGCCTTTTCCAGATGGATAGAGGCCTACCCCCTAAAGGATAATACTGCCTTGTCTACAGCCAAGGTTTTGCTCAAAGAATTCTTTCCCAAATATGGCTTGCAAAGGATTGTATGGAGTGATAATGGAAATGAATTTGTGGGTCAGATTATGAAGAAAGTATGTGCGGGTCTGGGTATAAAACAGAAATTTCACGTTGCGAATCATCCCCAGTCAGCAGGCCTGATCGAGTGCTATAATGGCACTCTGAAGCTGAAGTTGGCCAAGGTGCAAGTGAGCTCTGGTCTTACATGGCCCGATGCCTTACCATTGGCAATTTGGTCCACGAGAACAACAGTACATTCTCGCATGGGACTTAGCCCATACAAGATTGTTTTTGGACGTCCGGCGAATGTCTAGGGTGTGCCGAGGCCTAAGAAGTACAGTGATATCAAGTACCCTATGTTGGTTGACTACTTACATGATTTGACTGCTAAATTGCGTGTTCTTCACCAACAGGTCCATGACACTTTGCCTTCAGTTTCTGTAGACGCAGACCACACAATTCAACCTGGCAACTGGATTCTAACCAGGAATTTCCAGAGGTCAAAGAACTTGGAACCAAGATGGACCAGTCCATACCAAGTCCTGTTATCAACTCGGACTTCTATTAAGGTGTGCGGCAAAAAAAACTGGGTACATGGTACCCATTGCAAGAAGATACCTTTGCCCTTACCGTACGATAAGTGGGTCCGGGAAGGTGTTGCCGATTCCGAGAGTGAAAGGGTTCCGAGATTTGTACCTTTTAGCGATGCACATCTGGAATGGACTCAGAACGTGCGGATGATGAAGTCTTGCAAGAAGCTGTGCCGCCGTGTTTGAGACTTGATACTACGCACCCGCAGACACTCTTTCAGGATCAAACTGTGCCTGGTAAAGAACGCTACAACTTCAGGTCTAAAAAGGACAAATAAAATCTGGATTTTTTTGTGAATTACACTCTTTCAGACAAGAGACTATTTTTCTTTTTCTTTTTCGAACCACCATCGGGTTCAGCTGCAGTGTCGCGGTATAAGACTTAAGGGGTGGCCTTCGTATTGACGAAAGGTCTGCGGTTCTAGGGACGTCTAGGACGCCTGGACGCACGCTTGAGTGAAGAAGGAAAATTGCCGCGAGCAGCACGTTAGTGGATGGAGTCTGTTGTAACTGAAAGAGATGTTGAGAGAATAGATCTTAAGACAAGATGTTGTACTCTGATACATAGCAAATGTTTTATAATATTGTGCTTTTTGATGTTTTTAAGTATCACGTTAGCTTGTGTGGGTTGGACTGTCTATGCTACACAGCCGACATCTGCACCCACCTCCCAACCTATGCTTTCTTTCACTACTGTTTCTTTGCACCAGTTTTATACGTTGCCTGAACATGAACATACAAGGAGATCAGAATTTGTCAACAACTCGTTCATACAGTTGTTGCATCAGCATCAGTAAGTAGTAAATACCACTAATTGTTGGGTTTGTGGTCTTATGCCTCATAGGACAGATAAAGGTATGCCATATTTGGTTTTGCCTTTTTCTTTTAATGGGTCTGTGTGGGCTTTTCAGACCATGTTTATCTATGCAAATGAGGTATGCCCCTTACGTTCCCTTAAAGATAACTCGAGCAATAGTGCCTTGATAAGGGGAATAGTAGCTTTGATCCGAGATATTGATGCATATAATGCTATCCCTAAGGATGAGGTGCAGGCTTACGTTGGTTGGAACGTGACTGGATACAGTACCAGCTTGACAGAGAAGGAGAGACGAAAAAGGTCTCCCCCTATTTGGATTGTACCCCACTGAGGCCATTTTTGTTTGCGAGGTAATGGTCGGAATCCGAAAGCTCAGCTAGGTAAGAGTGTGTGTGCTCAAACCTATGTCTATTCATCTCGGACTTCTCCTCCGCTTGTGCCAGCTAAAGGCACATATTTTGTTTGTCATGACGGAGCCTACACATGGTTGCCACCTGATTTTTCAGGAACATGTTATGTGGCGTTTCTGCTTCCCCCTACATACACTACTGCTTCAGACTATCATAGAACGAGATATGGTAGAGGTGTCTTCAATCAGGAAAATACTGCAGCACACAAAGTAGGAGATTTCTTCAAGGGTTTCCTGCCCTTTTGGGGTCCTATGATCAATAGTAGGCATATTTGACAGCTTGTCCGCGTTGTTGAAGCTACTATTAATGAGACAGCAGGTGCTCTTAGTAATGTTACAGCTGAGCTTTAAGCGGACCGCCTTATGACTTTGCAGAACTGTATGGTATTAGACATCATACTTGCAGATCGAGGAGGAGTATGTAAATTGGTTGGATCCAGTTGCTGTGTTTACATACCAGATAATGCCCCTACAGTGTACCAAGGCATCTCTAGGTTGTATAAAATCTCTGAGTCTATCCATGTAGACGAAAAAGACTGGTCATTGACGGGATGGTTTTGGGGACTGCTGTCCAAATGGGGATGGAAGACTCTGACATTCCTTGGTATGGATTTAACCATTCTTTTCTCTTGTTGTCTTTGCATCCAGTGTGGTCCCGCCATTTGTAGTCTTTGTGCTTCTTTGTGTGTTCGGAGTAAGCGTGGGCGGAAAATCCGTTCCGCTCGCGGATTTTGCGGATTTTCGGGAAATCCGCAATCCGCGAGATTTGCGGATTTCCCGCAAAATCCGCAAATTCGCACGCAGCGGATTTTTTTGGCGGCGCGCGGCGTTGGTGATACAATTTTTGCGGCGCGCGGCGTTTATCATCGTTTGCCGAGTTGTTTTTTTCGATAGTTTGCGAGTGCTGCGCCATTTTGGATCTTGCTGTGTGATCCCGCGGGAATTGGCGAGCGCGATTACGTCATCGCGGCTTGCCAGCGAGAGTTTGTCAACGCGAGTACGGCGAGATCACGTCTCGCGGTACTTCGCAAATTGCGAGATTTGAGATGCGGCGCGCGAAAATATAAATTTGCAATTCTGCACAAGAAATCCACCAGCAAGCAGCATAAACCTTCTAGAAATGATGATTTTTATGTGAATAACTCCTTAGTTTGACATTTGCCTGCACTTTTTTAGCGAGGAGTCCATTTTGGGGAGGGGGGCAGGGGGGTGGGAGGAAGGAAGTGCCCCATAGTCTTCAACTTCCTGTTCCTGTTCAGCAGGCTCCTCCCAGTGCTTTGTCCATCTCCTGGTCACTTTTCATTCGGATGTGGACCTGGAAGGATTACCTTTTGTGGATGCTGCTGGATCTTTGGATTTGAGGCCTTTTTGACTTTCTTTGGATCACTGTTGGATTAGAAATTTTACAAGTAAGTTTGTTTGGGGCATTACAGTTGCTGCAACTAAAATTTTGGGATTTTCGATTTTTGGGCTGTTTTGGGGCCTTTTCCCAGGGGTACTCAGTGGTGGGTGGACTGATTCTTTCTGTGGGTTGTCTTGAATTTAAACATCATGGAGGCCATAGATGAATTGGGATTGTGCTGATTTTTCTGTGTTTTTCGATTTTTTTTTTTTGTAAAATTTTGTGTTTTTCGATTTTTGACCTGTTGTTGGGGCCTTGACCAGGGGTAGTGAGTGGTGCATGGGGCCTAGTCTTTCTGTGGGCTGTCTTGAATTTAAACATCATGGATGGAATGGGATTGTGCTGATTTTGCAGTGTTTTTCGATTTTTGGGGGTGTTCATGGGGAGGGACATGCCATGTGGCTGGTGGCCATTTTGAGTGCAGCTACAGGCACTTGCCATGTGCTGGCAGGCAAGTGGCCATTTTGAATGCAGGCTTTGTTGTTAGGCCTCCAACCATTTTCCCTACTTTTCAACCTTTATTTATGCCAGGGGTAGTGAGTCTTGCATGGGCCTAGTATTTCTGTGGGTTGTCTTGAATTTAAACATCATGGAGGCCATAGATGAATTGGGATTGTGCTGATTTTTGTGTGTTTTTCGATTTTTTTTTTTTGTAAAATTTTGTGTTTTTCGATTTTTGACCTGTTGTTGGGGCCTTGACCAGGGGTAGTGAGTGGTGCATGGGGCCTAGTCTTTCTGTGGGCTGTCTTGAATTTAAACATCATGGATGGAATGGGATTGTGCTGATTTTGCAGTGTTTTTCGATTTTTGGGGGTGTTCATGGGGAGGGACATGCCATGTGGCTGGTGGCCATTTTGAGTGCAGCTACAGGCACTTGCCATGTGCTGGCAGGCAAGTGGCCATTTTGAATGCAGGCTTTGTTGTTAGGCCTCCAACCATTTCCCCTACTTTTCAACCTTTATTTATGCCAGGGGTAGTGAGTCTTGCATGGGCCTAGTATTTCTGTGGGTTGTCTTGAATTTAAACATCATGGAGGCCATAGATGAATTGGGATTGTGCTGATTTTTCTGTGTTTTTCGATTTTTTTTTTTTGTAAAATTTTGTGTTTTTCGATTTTTGACCTGTTGTTGGGGCCTTGACCAGGGGTAGTGAGTGGTGCATGGGGCCTAGTCTTTCTGTGGGCTGTCTTGAATTTAAACATCATGGATGGAATGGGATTGTGCTGATTTTGCAGTGTTTTTCGATTTTTGGGGGTGTTCATGGGGAGGGACATGCCATGTGGCTGGTGGCCATTTTGAGTGCAGCTACAGGCACTTGCCATGTGCTGGCAGGCAAGTGGCCATTTTGAATGCAGGCTTTGTTGTTAGGCCTCCAACCATTTTCCCTACTTTTCAACCTTTATTTATGCCAGGGGTAGTGAGTCTTGCATGGGCCTAGTATTTCTGTGGGTTGTCTTGAATTTAAACATCATGGAGGCCATAGATGAATTGGGATTGTGCTGATTTTTCTGTGTTTTTCGATTTTTTTTTTTTGTAAAATTTTGTGTTTTTCGATTTTTGACCTGTTGTTGGGGCCTTGACCAGGGGTAGTGAGTGGTGCATGGGGCCTAGTCTTTCTGTGGGCTGTCTTGAATTTAAACATCATGGATGGAATGGGATTGTGCTGATTTTGCAGTGTTTTTCGATTTTTGGGGGTGTTCATGGGGAGGGACATGCCATGTGGCTGGTGGCCATTTTGAGTGCAGCTACAGGCACTTGCCATGTGCTGGCAGGCAAGTGGCCATTTTGAATGCAGGCTTTGTTGTTAGGCCTCCAACCATTTCCCCTACTTTTCAACCTTTATTTATGCCAGGGGTAGTGAGTCTTGCATGGGCCTAGTATTTCTGTGGGTTGTCTTGAATTTAAACATCATGGAGGCCATAGATGAATTGGGATTGTGCTGATTTTTCTGTGTTTTTCGATTTTTTTTTTTTGTAAAATTTTGTGTTTTTCGATTTTTGACCTGTTGTTGGGGCCTTGACCAGGGGTAGTGAGTGGTGCATGGGGCCTAGTCTTTCTGTGGGCTGTCTTGAATTTAAACATCATGGATGGAATGGGATTGTGCTGATTTTGCAGTGTTTTTCGATTTTTGGGGGTGTTCATGGGGAGGGACATGCCATGTGGCTGGTGGCCATTTTGAGTGCAGCTACAGGCACTTGCCATGTGCTGGCAGGCAAGTGGCCATTTTGAATGCAGGCTTTGTTGTTAGGCCTCCAACCATTTTCCCTACTTTTCAACCTTTATTTATGCCAGGGGTAGTGAGTCTTGCATGGGCCTAGTATTTCTGTGGGTTGTCTTGAATTTAAACATCATGGAGGCCATAGATGAATTGGGATTGTGCTGATTTTTCTGTGTTTTTCGATTTTTTTTTTTTGTAAAATTTTGTGTTTTTCGATTTTTGACCTGTTGTTGGGGCCTTGACCAGGGGTAGTGAGTGGTGCATGGGGCCTAGTCTTTCTGTGGGCTGTCTTGAATTTAAACATCATGGATGGAATGGGATTGTGCTGATTTTGCAGTGTTTTTCGATTTTTGGGGGTGTTCATGGGGAGGGACATGCCATGTGGCTGGTGGCCATTTTGAGTGCAGCTACAGGCACTTGCCATGTGCTGGCAGGCAAGTGGCCATTTTGAATGCAGGCTTTGTTGTTAGGCCTCCAACCATTTCCCCTACTTTTCAACCTTTATTTATGCCAGGGGTAGTGAGTCTTGCATGGGCCTAGTATTTCTGTGGGTTGTCTTGAATTTAAACATCATGGAGGCCATAGATGAATTGGGATTGTGCTGATTTTTCTGTGTTTTTCGATTTTTTTTTTTTGTAAAATTTTGTGTTTTTCGATTTTTGACCTGTTGTTGGGGCCTTGACCAGGGGTAGTGAGTGGTGCATGGGGCCTAGTCTTTCTGTGGGCTGTCTTGAATTTAAACATCATGGATGGAATGGGATTGTGCTGATTTTGCAGTGTTTTTCGATTTTTGGGGGTGTTCATGGGGAGGGACATGCCATGTGGCTGGTGGCCATTTTGAGTGCAGCTACAGGCACTTGCCATGTGCTGGCAGGCAAGTGGCCATTTTGAATGCAGGCTTTGTTGTTAGGCCTCCAACCATTTCCCCTACTTTTCAACCTTTATTTATGCCAGGGGTAGTGAGTCTTGCATGGGCCTAGTATTTCTGTGGGTTGTCTTGAATTTAAACATCATGGAGGCCATAGATGAATTGGGATTGTGCTGATTTTTCTGTGTTTTTCGATTTTTTTTTTTTGTAAAATTTTGTGTTTTTCGATTTTTGACCTGTTGTTGGGGCCTTGACCAGGGGTAGTGAGTGGTGCATGGGGCCTAGTCTTTCTGTGGGCTGTCTTGAATTTAAACATCATGGATGGAATGGGATTGTGCTGATTTTGCAGTGTTTTTCGATTTTTGGGGGTGTTCATGGGGAGGGACATGCCATGTGGCTGGTGGCCATTTTGAGTGCAGCTACAGGCACTTGCCATGTGCTGGCAGGCAAGTGGCCATTTTGAATGCAGGCTTTGTTGTTAGGCCTCCAACCATTTCCCCTACTTTTCAACCTTTATTTATGCCAGGGGTAGTGAGTCTTGCATGGGCCTAGTATTTCTGTGGGTTGTCTTGAATTTAAACATCATGGAGGCCATAGATGAATTGGGATTGTGCTGATTTTTCTGTGTTTTTCGATTTTTTTTTTTTGTAAAATTTTGTGTTTTTCGATTTTTGACCTGTTGTTGGGGCCTTGACCAGGGGTAGTGAGTGGTGCATGGGGCCTAGTCTTTCTGTGGGCTGTCTTGAATTTAAACATCATGGATGGAATGGGATTGTGCTGATTTTGCAGTGTTTTTCGATTTTTGGGGGTGTTCATGGGGAGGGACATGCCATGTGGCTGGTGGCCATTTTGAGTGCAGCTACAGGCACTGGCCATGTGCTGGCAGGCAAGTGGCCATTTTGAATGCAGGCTTTGTTGTTAGGCCTCCAACCATTTTGCCTACTTTTCAACCTTTATTTATGCCCAGGGGTAGTGAGTCTTGCATGGGCCTAGTCTTTCTGTGGGTTGTCTTGAATTTAAACATTATGGAGGGCATGGATGGATTGGGATTGTGCTGATTTTGCAGTGTTTTTCGATTTTTTTGTGCTCTATAACTGAACTGATGTTCCTCTGTCTTCCATTTTTTTTAGGTGCACAAGACTCAAGAGAACCACCAGTGCCAGGAAGAAGTCCTGCAGCGGTGTGTGTGTGCAGCATAACGTCACGCGACGTCACGTCTGGCCTCAGACAACTCTACAATTCGTGCAACTGCGGCCTGCTGTCTGACCTGCTCTGAAGAAGATGGCCCCAAAGAAACTTCTCCGTAGCTCCTCTAGCAAGAAAGTTGCTAGTAAGGAGCAGAAGAAGCAAGTTACCAAGGAGGCTGGTGTGCCACCCACCACTTTTTTTGGGAGCAAAAAAAAAAGTACGCCTGCAGCAGCAGGATCTGCTGGGGACCAACCTGAGAGCAGCACCCCTGCTCCATTGGGTTCAGTGCCTCCACCACCACGCCAACTTAAGTCAAAGCCCTTGAGTGCTTCAGAGGCAGTCAGTGTACTTCTCCAATCACCATCGACCAGTGATGTTGGCTCATCGCAAGAAAGTAGCAGCAATGTCCCTGAATCAACACAGGTTGTTGTAACTCATCTGACAAGTGTTGAACAACCACAGCCGCAACAACAACACCATGTGCAAGTACACGCCCAAGTACATGTGGAAGGAGAGGCAGCAAAAGGAGATGCGCAAGCAAAGGTGCATGGACGTTCACAAGTGCCCACAATAGTTGTTCCTCCCGAAGTAGGGGCACATTTGGAAATCGACAATGAAGCTGAGGTATCATTGGAAGCCACTCCTCCTGATGATCATTCATTGTCTTCCACATCCCTAGCAAGGAAAAGATCAAGGGGGGTGTCTACATCTTCTTCAAGCCCACCTCGTTCTGGTGCAAGTGATCTGTCTTGGGAACCAGGACAACTGCGGTCTGACAGTGAGGCAGAGGCACACCATGATCTGCCACCGGTACCTAAGCGTAAAAGGAAGGTCGTCCAAAAACTCAAACCTATGGAGTGTGATGAGGCTCAACAAGAAGTGACAGATACTGCTGGTGATGAAGCCTCTCACGATGACGACGAGGCAGTCATCACAAAGGTCACTGCAGCCCCACCGGGCATGCAGCAAAGAGACATTTTGACCCTATCCCGAGAAGCTGCTGAGCGTGATGATGATGTCGGCGAGGAGGCAATGGAAATGGAATCATTAGATTTGGAGTTAAGTAGTACACCAAAACCTACCGCTTCCATATTTCTTCCTCGCAAGAAGGTACCCACCTCGTCCTCGACCTCAATTCGTGGTGGTGAAAGTGCAAAACGTACTGAAGTTCGGCAATCCACATCCTCCACTTCATCTGTCATTAGCAGCAGGACCACCACCACCAGTATCGACGCCTCCTCCGGCGGCGGCCCCCGAAGACATTTCAAGTCTCCAGTTTGGGACTTCTTTAGTGTTTGCCCAAAAAAGGCAAACGTAGCCATTTGTAGCCTTTGTAAGCTTCGATATAGTCGTGGTAAGCTTGGTTCTAACTATGGTACCGGAGGCCAGAGAGGTCATCTTGAGAGAAGGCACCCTCTCGAATGGTTTCCGCACCTAGAGGCGGTCAAGAAAGCCGGAATTGCACGTAATGAAAACGTTGATTTGTCATCTGCTGATGACGAGGAGGTAGAAGAAGACGATCCAAACACTTCACTTACACCCAGTTCCCATGTCAGCAGCACACCCCATGGGAGCCACACTAAGAGTGTGGGAGAGAGTGAGACATCAATGCGGAAAAGTTCATCAGCGAGCGTAACTGGGTCGAAGAGATCATCATCCCGTAAATCATTGGTCCAGGGCAACATTAAAAAGATGTTGTTTACAGAAGCGCAATATGAACGCAACCACCCAATGACCCGTCTGTATAACACTAAGCTGGCTAAAATGCTAGCTCTGGACCTTCTCCCTTTTTCTTTTGTCGAAGGGGTTGGTTTTCTAGAATTAGTGGCAGTGCTCTGCCCTAAATGGAAGGTTCCTAGCCGGTTCTATTTTGCCCGAGTTGCGGTTCCAGCACTACATGAAGATGTTCTGAAGGCGATTGGGGCAGCTTTGCAGAAGAGTGCTGTTCACACTATACATCTGACAACAGACATGTGGACCAGTGGCGCAGGCGCTGATTACATGTGCATCACTGCACACTGGGTCTCTTTTTCAGGGGCTAAAGCAAAGCTAAACTCAGGTGTTGACACTAACACTGTTTTTAAAGGTGCTCGGAAACATGCAACACTAGCCATGTTTGGTTTGGAGAAACGTCACACAGCAGAAAACATTTTGGATGTCTTTAACACAAAGGTCCTTAACTGTCTGTCCCCACTAAAACGCAAGGTTGGTTATGTTTCCACGGACAATGGCTCCAATATAGTTAAGGCCATGAGGGACGGTTACTATTTCAGAGTGCCGTGTTTGGCGCACTGTATAAACCTGGTTGTCCAAAAATTCTTGGGTAATAAAGACAGTGCAGCGTGCAGTGTATTGGAGAACTGCCGAAAAATTTGCAGGCATTTCAGGCATTCTTTTAAGGCCCGCAAGCAGCTGAGGAGCATGCTATATCAATGTCAAATGCCAGTGAAAGCACTCATCCAGGAGGTGGTAACACGTTGGAACTCAACCTTCTACATGCTTGAGCGTCTGTATGAGCAGTATACGCAACTCGATCAATATTTCTTGAAAGAGGGTATAGAGGAGCTGAGGATGGGTGGGCCGCAATGGAACATAGTTGAAAGCCTAACACGCATGCTTCGTCCTTTTGAGGTCTTCACGCGTGCAGTCAGCAAGGAGGACTCTAATTTGGGAAAAGCTATCCCATTGTTGTACATGCTGGAGGACCAACTGAAGGAGGTGTGTTCTGTGTTTCGAAAAGATGACAAAAAGAAAGGCTCTTCTTTGCTTCTGGCTGAGCAATTATTAGAGCTCCTACAAGGTGATGAACGTCTTCAAAAGATCCACTCAGAACAGCATTACATTTGTGCTACTATTCTGGATCCACGCTACAAAAAGGCGCTGGCAGGCAGAGCATTCTTTGCTTTTGCTGATGAAGATGTTACAAAGTACAAACGTTGGCTAGCCTTGTCAGCCAAGAAGTTTGAAACAGAACGGCTGGAAATTGAAGGAAATGGCAGTACATCAGCAGGCCATCCCCAGTCAAAACAATCCACTTCTGCACCTGTGGCTGTGGCACAAGTGACCTCTCAGCCGTTAAAGACACCGGCAACCGCATCATCTGCACGAAAGACAGCAGAAACATTGGAGGCTGAAGAGGATTGGCTAGCTCTGCGTGGGTTTGGTTCTCAAAAGGCCAGAGGCACAGCAAGAGCTACGCAAAGTGGAGGAACCTTGGAGGAGGACCTTGAGTCGATGGTGAAGGACTATCTGAATGACTCCACAGAGGTCTATGTTAATTCTGACCCATTGGCGTATTGGCATGGGAAAAAAGAATTGTGGCCACAGCTCACCAACCTGGCTTTAAACTACTTGTCTTGCCCACTCGCAAGTGTGTCTTCTGAACGGGTTTTCAGTGCGGCTGGTGGGATTGTAACTCCCAAACGGAGCCGCCTCTCGCCCAAAAATGTGGAGAGGTTAACAATGATCAAGATGAATCAGCACCTCATACCACCAGATATAAGAGTACGAGAGAGCGTGCCGGATGAAGAGGAGGTGGCCAGCACCATAGATGAGGGAATTTCTACTCTGTCAGGTGGCACTGACCTCACCCGGGCTGAATTCGCAGAGTATGATGACGAAGCCTTATTCTTATTCCTGGACCGTGATTCCGACTTCGAGCCCTGAAAATGAGACAACGAATCAATAACTTTCTTTTTCATCCTTATTCACTTTTATTCCTGTGTGTCTGTCTTTCTTTGTTGTGCACAGTTAATATAATTCAAACTTTAATCAGATTATCACAAAGACAAGCCCATCAGCAGAACTGTCTTCACTTGTTTGCTAATTTATTTGAAGGTGCCGCAGTCTGCATTCCTCAGGTTCACAAGTTCAGAAGAACATGCTCCTCTATCCTCCTCCTCCAGACTCCTATTTCCATCAAAGCAGAGGGCTGGTTTACGCCCAATGAAGAAAGACTCAGCACTTGTGGGGGTGTTGTTCTACCTCTTTGCAGGTGAGTTGACGGGTCTGGGGCCATTGCTGGGAAGCACTAAAAGTGGTTTGTGCCAAATCCGAGGCGGAAATTTTTTTGTGTTTTTGATGACTTGCTTGCCTTTGAGGTGCTCTTAGGGGGGGTTCCGTCTGTTTGTGGGTGAGTTTCATGGTCTGAGAGCATTGCTGGGACACTCTAATCTTGATTGCATTTGCTTTTCAGGAAATCCGTCGTGCCAACCCCGACTTATGGCCTAGCTACGCAGCGCGTTTGGACCGAAGGCCCAGAAATATTGCAAGTATGAGATTTTGCTTTTGGCCTGTTTGGGGGTGTTATGCTTCTTGGCGGGTGGGTTGCCGGGTCTTGGGGCATTCCTGGGAAGGTCTAATACCGGGTAGAAGTGGTTGGGACAAAATCCAGGCCGATTTTTTTTTGGGCTATTTCAGACATTTTGCTCTATGTAGCGTTTTCGGGGGCCTGTTTGGGGGGCTTGCTGGTGTTTGCGGGTGAGTTTCGTGGTCTGGGAGCACTGCTGGGACACTCTAATCTTGATTGCATTTGCTTTTCAGGAAATCCGTCGTGCCAACCCCGACTTATGGCCTAGCTACGCAGCGCGTTTGGACCGAAGGCCCAGAAATATTGCAAGTATGAGATTTTGCTTTTGGCCTGTTTGGGGGTGTTATGCTTCTTGGCGGGTGGGTTGCCGGGTCTTGGGGCATTCCTGGGAAGGTCTAATACCGGGTAGAAGTGGTTGGGACAAAATCCAGGCCGATTTTTTTTTGGGCTATTTCAGACATTTTGCTCTATGTAGCGTTTTCGGGGGCCTGTTTGGGGGGCTTGCTGGTGTTTGCGGGTGAGTTTCGTGGTCTGGGAGCACTGCTGGGACACTCTAATCTTGATTGCATTTGCTTTTCAGGAAATCCGTTGTGCCAACCCCGACTTATGGCCTAGCTACGCAGCGCGTTTGGACCGAAGGCCCAGAAATATTGCAAGTATGAGATTTTGCTTTTGGCCTGTTTGGGGGTGTTATGCTTCTTGGCGGGTGGGTTGCCGGGTCTTGGGGCATTCCTGGGAAGGTCTAATACCGGGTAGAAGTGGTTGGGACAAAATCCAGGCCGATTTTTTTTTGGGCTATTTCAGACATTTTGCTCTATGTAGCGTTTTCGGGGGCCTGTTTGGGGGGCTTGCTGGTGTTTGCGGGTGAGTTTCGTGGTCTGGGAGCACTGCTGGCTATATATACTTTACTTTGCAAGAGGTTTGAAGCAAATCCATGGTGGCTGAGGGGACTTAGGGCCTAGCTGCAGAGCGCGCGCGGAGTGATTTGGGAAATTTGTGAAAAAGTGACTAAGTCCCCATTTTTGTACTTTTGCTCTTTGGCTGTTTGGGGGTCTTCTACTCGTTTTCTCCTGGGTTGACGGCTCTGGGGCCATTGCTGGGAAGCTCTAATACCGGATAAAAGTGTTTTGGACCAAATCCCAGGCGGAATTTTTTTTGTGTTTTTGATGACTTGCTTGCCTTTGAGGTGCTCTTAGGGGGGGTTCCGTCTGTTTGCGGGTGAGTTTCGTGGTCTGGGAGCACTGCTGGGACACTCTAATCTTGATTGCATTTGCTTTTCAGGAAATCCGTCGTGCCAACCCCGACTTATGGCCTAGCTACGCAGCGCGTTTGGACCGAAGGCCCAGAAATATTGCAAGTATGAGATTTTTCTTTTGGCCTGTTTGGGGGTGTTATGCTTCTTGGCGGGTGGGTTGCCGGGTCTTGGGGCATTCCTGGGAAGGTCTAATACCGGGTAGAAGTGGTTGGGACAAAATCCGCGCGGAAAAGCCTTTAGTTTTGGCACTTTTTGTAACTTAGGGTTCGTTAGGGTTAGCCCTAGCACCAGGATTGCATGTGTATCGGGGTGTTCTAGATTTTTCAAACTGAGTTCTGGGGTCTTAGAGCACTCGTGAGAATGTGTAATTTTGGTTGCAAGTCATTTGAAGAAAATCCATGGTGGGAAAGGGGGGATTTGGCATAGTTAAAGAAAGCCTTTGCCACTATTCTTAACTTAGGGTTCGTTAGGGTTAGCAGTATTTCTATTGCATGTGTTTGAGTGGGGGGGATTTCGAGTCTTGGAGCGATGCTGGCTATGGCTACTTTTGCTTGGTTGCTTGCAAGTGGTTTGAATACAATCCACGGGGGGTAATGGGTAATTAGGGTACTTCGGCCTACTTTTACTTTCAAAGTAAGTTTTGTCTCCAGTTTTCTGCTAGGCCTCGTTTTTTGGGTGGGAGCACTGCTAGGAAGATCTATTTTTGTTCTAAAACACAGTTTACAGTACACCTAGCTTGAGGGGCAAGATCCGCTACATTAATTTGCCCATACTTACTTATCCTTCAAAAGGTGACTCAGAGTACGCACTTTCAAAAACATTGTACTGTCTGTCTACTAGGAAAAACAAATTGTGACTTTTTGCACTCCACAGCCTACATACCTTATATTTATTTATCAGTGGTGTTGTAATATTATATCACTTCCTGTTTTTCGTTGAATAATTACAGGCCGGGTTTCAGTCTCTGCAATGGGGAAAAAAGGATGGAGTCAGGCTTCACAGTAGCGAGCCACAATTCAGCATCAGGCAGGCAGTGGACAGGGTGTCTTCTGGTGACCAACATCGGTGGACGAAGCGTCGGCTGCAATGGAGGAGTGCCGCTAATAGGAGGATTTTTTTTCTGCGGGCAACTTACTTACCACTTCCAACAGGACCACTACAACCACACATAGATACAGTATCCCTTGCCTTTTTCTCTGACTGTGACTGCATTTCTTTGCTCTCTCTCGGCTTCTACATTGATCCCTTAACACATCACTTAGTCCACTCCACTATCTGCACCACACATAGTCATTTGTAAGTGCTCCTACGTAATTCGCAAGTCGCAGCACGCCCCAGGCCGTAGAGGACTGGGATGGCCCCAATGATGAAGCATGTCACCAAGGGGCAACCCTGGTGAGTGAGGGGACACCTAGAAAAAAAGCAATTTCTCCTTTTCTATCTACTATACCTTCTGTCAGGTTACGCAGCCCCTAAGCGCCTACCGTACTATGAAACTACATTTCCCATGAGTAGGCGGGAGACTTGCAGACTATTTAGTGAGACTATATGAGAGTACCCTTGTATGTTAGGACATCACTTCACTGATGCCTGTCTTGTCTTCTCTTACAGGTATCCTTTCCCTGCTGACCCTACCTTTACCCATCCCACATTTTTTATTTTAGTTTGTTATTTTTCTCCCTCGCCTAATGCCTCGAACACCCTGTGTTTACACTTCTGGGTGTTGGTGACATTTGGAGGTGGAACCATATTTGCATCGACTGGATCACGGGGAGTAAACGTGACACCTTCCAGACCAACCCCATTGAGTGTTGTTGTGAATGGATTTATAGTGACCAGCAAGGCTCTCGGGTATCTGGCTACAGAGACCTTATGTTGAATATAGTTATCAATAATTCCACACAGGCCCTGTACTGTCGCATTCTTTCTTTCCACAGTTGTCGATGATATATTCTTACTCTGCTTGACAAAGAACCATTGCTAATGTGAAAGAACTTCAACCGAATTAGTAGTTATACTTTACCATTTGTTAGGCTACAATGTGGCACTGCTCTACTGTACTTCTGTCACCTGCTATATTCTCAGTTGTACCGTTGAATTGCTCAGGAGGACAAACCAGATTTCATTTTCTTTTTTTTCATAGGCATGCAACTGCCACTGTGGCACACCACTACTACCACCGCTATGAGGAAATTTTATCCGACCAAGATTGCCAACGTTATTCGGTGTTTCCCGTGGAGCCAGCCCTGGGCCTAGCCCTACTTTCAAACACAAATTACAGGTAAGATAAGCGTTTGGTGGTTTGGGGGTATAATGGAGTATTAGTACGAGAGACGAGAGCCTGAAGGTAGTACTACTAAAGTCCTAGGACTCTTGGATTCACTTCACTTAGTCTGTGAGAGGCACTTAGTGTTGAAAACATTTGGGCATTTACACTTAAAGGAAGAAAATGGAACTAAACTTTCAGGAAAACAGTCAACGTTAAACCCCCACCCACCAGGCAAGCAGTAAAAAACAGGTATGCTCAGATAAAGTTTGAAAAAGTATATTTATATCCCTAACAAAATAATCTCCCGCAAGACCCTCCCTAACCCCAACGATTGTCCTTCAAAAGTCCCCAAAAACCCAACTCCCAATTCCCACCCCCCAAAAGTCTCTAAAAAAGGGGCAAGGGACACTAGGGGTGGATGCTGTTCACTTTTTGGGCCAGGGCATCATGCTCCTCGCGGAGCAAGGCGAGCTCCTGCTGAAGGCGGGACACCATCAGGGTGGTGCGGCGCAGGCGTGCCTTCACTGCCTTGCAGGTGCAAGGCCTGTGAGAAGCAGCTGTTGGCCTTGCTGCTCGGCGGTGGCGTTTGCCTTTGGCAGCCCGGCTCAGTCTCGGTGGACCACTGTGCTGGGTCACGGTGGCAGCCGGTGAGGCCACGGAGGACGACGTTGTCGTTGTTGTCGACCGCACACTTTCCACGTCCTCCAGGGCCACCAGCCGCCGATATTCCGCAACAGTGGCCTCGATTCTCCGTTGCCGGGCCGCTCTAGCCAGCTCCTTCCTCCTTGTTCGTTTGGAAGGAGAACCTATATGAAGAAAGAAAGACATAGTCTGTAACCAATGCTCTTTAAGATTAACTCAATCATTCAGCAGAAATGTGTGCTGCAGTACAACTAGCAACTTGCAAGCGCATTACATAACTATTGAGGCCAGTATCTATCTAACCTCACACTTCTTCATCCTTGCTCTAACATTAGTGGGAGTTTAAGGAACAAATTCTATGAGCACTGTGGACTTCCATTGGAGTCGACTATGAAAGTACACCAGTCTTATTCTTCTTCTTGTCTCTTGTTTTGGAAAATTGGTACGTTATTTTCTGCAAGCCGGCATAATGCCAGCGCGGTAAACTTGCACCCGAGAAAAAGAGACGCACGCCATGAGGAGTGACCTAGACTTGCGTTGCCGTTGCGTTACTGTACCCGTCCAGTACATGCAGGTGGTGAATCTCTTACTTTTCTATTACGGGTGGCACTGAGAATACTCTGTTACAACTCAAGGGCTACTGCTTAATTAATTTAACTTTCACCCTACAGTGGAAATGAGTACTAGAAATGGAAAATTGAAGAAGATAAATAATCTGATTATCTATCACTTCACATGGGATGTTTTTGCTTATATATGGGATGACTTTAGGTGCTTTGCTTTTTATTGAGTGACAGGCAGTGATACATCCACACATGAATGACTGAGTACTACTAAACTTATTAAGAGAGGTAGGGAGTGGCCACCATAATAACCGGATCTATGCAGTGCTTGCAATACAAACTACTGCTACTATTTATGGTAGTATTTGGACAAAATTAAAAGTTCTTTTCCTTGCCTTTCCTACACTGGAACGGACGTGCGGGTGCAGTGTTAGTGTTACATGCTCTTCAAAGTTACACTTACTTCATCCACTGACCGTCTACTCTCTCTAGATCATGGGTACTCACAAACTTTCTCTCAGGGGCTACATTTACAGTGTAGTTTGGGGCCGAGGGCCGCACTGGTGGGGGCGGAGTCAGAGGGGGCGGGGCTAAAGCAAAACGATAACTTGTGACCATGAGGTTGCACACAGGTCCCTGCAGCAGATGCCCTCATCCACTGAGCCACCAGACCCAGCATTTACATACATCTCTCTCCCTCCTGCTGTCCCTCCTGCCCTCCCTCCATCTCTCTCTCCCTCCTGCCCTCCCTCTCCCTCTGTCATCTCACTGTGTGTGTGTCTATCTGTGTCAGCCTTCAGCCCGGGTTGAGACCGCTTCCTCAACGCGCACACACAGACAACAACACCAAAGTACTTAACAGGTCTTTAAAAGACCATTAACATATTATTGAGGCTTTGTTTGTTTTAGCGCCCCTGCTTCTCCACCCTGACAATCACTGCTTGCCCGGCCCCACAGAGCAGAGGCTTAGTTCTATTTCACCTCTTTGTGGCCTTGCATCTCCACTCTGCTCTGTGGGGGCCGGGGGAGCAGTGATTGTCAGAGTGGAGATGCAGGGGCGCTAACAGGTGAAATACAAAAAAGCCTCTGCTCTGTGGGGGCCGGGGGAGCAGTGATTGTCTGCAAGGTCAGCGCACCGCCAACGAAGGCTTGCCGGGCCACCACCGGCCCGCGGGCCGTACTAGGAGTACCCCTGCTCTAGATACACATATGCTATCTAAGAGTCAGATAGTAGCATGATCCAGGTATATGGACACATACAGTTTCTGTGTCACCCACCCAGGCTGTTGTCCTTCCACCCATCATTGCTTCATCATTCACCCAGCCATGCATCTCATATTCTTGCCTTCCCAGCTAGTCTTCAATCTCAATAAGTAAGGAATATATAAGAGCTTACCTCTGGCCGCCACCACCACCGTCTCAACTCTCACAGCTGCCGCCGCCGCCTCCTCCCCTGAAGCATCGCCCGATTCGCCCTCCGCCTCGGTGTCGAGCACCACCACCTCCACACTGGCCCCGCCACCAGATGTTCCACCTACAAAGTACATTTAAGAATGTTAGAATAAAGCAGTCACTAGTATTTGGTCTAGGAATGAAGACATGTGAAAACAATGTAATTTGTGACTGTCGTTAAAGTTAAAAAAAAAATGTCCCTTTTTCCAGGGAAGGTTGTCTTGCTGCACTTTTTGGCACAACTGATGAAGGCTGTTTTTTTAACACGCACCATTTTTCTCCACACAGACAGAAGATGGACTTCTAACAACAAGATCAAGTTGAAACCAGGTGAGAGCTCGGCTCGACCACAAGAAATGTCTTCAATTAATCGTCAGCACTAACCACTTTTCCATTATCAGTTAAACGTTTAGTTTTATTATGACTTCATTTTAATAAATGTGTTTACTTTTAATAAAGCTTTTAAACTTAAATACAATCTGTGTTTTTTGGTCCAGACTAGAGTGACTGAGCGAAAGGTTTTGCAATTTTTGCAAGCATGAGTCCAGATAGAACACTTCAAAAGACATTATGGACAATCCCAGAGGACTGCACTAAGTTGATAGAGCTATTGCTGACTAGAATCATGGGAGTTTCGCCAACCGTGCAATCTTAGTTAGCTACACAGACAGACTAATAAGAATAATCTAGTAATACCACAGGGAGTCATAGTAGAGGCAGGATAAGAATTTAGATACAGTCTACAAGAAGAGCAAAGACAATTTTGAAAAAAGTCAAATGAGGAACGCTAGGAAAAATAGGTACTAGTCTAAAATGAAAACTTACTGGGGCCAGCAGAGGAGCCCTCGCCTGCCCGATCCTGGCCCTGTTGATGAACAGCATCCGCCGCCTGCTGCTCCTGTGTCCTCCTCTCGCCCCTGGGGGGAGCTGACGTACAACATGAAAGAAAGAACAGAAAACATGGATGATTGTTGCTTGTCAATGTCAACCAAATCAAACATTTCAAAAGAACAATAACAAAATATTTCTGCGAAATTATATTGATTATGGTTACTTTTCATTTATATGCGGACCTGTGACTTCGAAAGTCACGTAACTCACTAAACAAAGTACTGAAACGTTCACCTAGGACTGGCAGGCAGCAGTCCGCAGGCAAGACGCAAAGTGACAGACAAACTCCATTGTGATTTCAGTCAGATCAGTGACAACACTAACAGTTGCCTGCTACATTACCAGTCATTTAAATATTCAAACTATCAATCCACCGCCACTATTTTTCTTATTGTCAGGGTTACAAAGGAAGGGGCAGATTTAAGCCCTTGCGGCTCTTTTGCGCCGTTCTTGCGTGACTTTTGTGACGCAGCAGCTAAACAAAAAAGGGCGCCATGGTGCGGCGTATAATATTATAACAACGTGACGCATTTGGGAGATGCATCCCGTTATAAAGCCCTGCGCCATCAGGGGGCGTTCCGGCGCAAGGGAGGGCATTCCTGCGCTGGAACACATCCTAATAGTGGCTGAGGGAAATCTACAAAATATCAATCAGTCACCTTTAGGACAATGATGCGTCACACAAACCCTGCACCTGCTTGAAGCAGACGTACGGCTTGACCCAGCATTGGGGAGATAGGGTACCCCAGAGCATTGATGGAGCTGCGCCATCGTTGCGACGCAACTCCAGCAGTAAAGCTTCGGTGACGTTTTGGGCCCATGGGGCGCCGCCGCCGCATTGCAAATACGGCGCACCATGTTTGGTGGTGGTAGCGGGCCGCACAATTAATGGCGCATCCCTGCTACTTTGCAGGGATGCGACGGTAATTGCAATTCTGCCCCTTAGGGGCATACTTACTTACGCGTTCTGGCGCATCT
The DNA here is from genome assembly GCF_964263255.1 of Lissotriton vulgaris. Classification (NCBI taxonomy): domain Eukaryota; kingdom Metazoa; phylum Chordata; class Amphibia; order Caudata; family Salamandridae; genus Lissotriton; species Lissotriton vulgaris. The sequence continues at coordinate 28,283 of NW_028251714.1, forward strand.
CCAGAGATGCGCCAGATCAAATGCGTCACGCAAAACTACCCTTGCGACACGGCAGATGTGCCTCATTTACAATGCGGCGCGCCCTGGCGCAAGGGTAGGCACTTGCGTGACGCATCTCGTCACGTAAGAGCGGCGCATCGCTGGAGTCACGTCGCCAACGCAATGCAACTCCAGTAATGCTCAGGGCCACCCAATACTTTACATGCTGTGTCAGTCCTTTCGCCTGCTTCGAGCAGACATAAGGAATTGAATTGACGTAGCAGCGGCGCAGAAGTGCCTGCGTTAAATCTTGTAGATTTCACGCAGGCAATTTTGCGAGGCGCACAGCCGCTGGACCGCCCACCCTGCGTACTAGGAACGCACCCATTGTGGTGCAGGCCCATGGCTTTATAACGTGACGCATCTCCCTAGATGCGTCATGCTGTAAATGACTTGCAGGGATGCGGCACGTTTACGCCGCTGTTGCGTCACGCAAGGCAACGTAAACGTGGCGCAAGGGGCTTGTAAATGTAATCTGCCCCCTAGTGTCTAGCATTACGCAGTTCTGTTAAGTACACTCATACATAATAGTTACTCAGGCCAATGAGACCACGAAATAGAAAACAAATAAGCATAGTAGCAACCCCACTGAGAAGGAGAGCAGTGCACCTGAAATGCACAGAAGATTTTGAAATATAATTTAACTACAATGTAATCGTCATCAGCGGCATTATTGGCTTGCTCCATGTAAAAAACAAATATTTGCAATACAACAACACAGAGCAGGAGAAAACATCATAGTAGTGAGTGATTAAATGCCAATGGCTACTACTACTCACCAAGGCCGGGGATCTCCAAGCCGAGCTGGTCCAGCAGGTCGCGCTCGCGGTCCAGGAGGTCCGTCCAGCGATGGGTGACCTGGCTGTAGGTGCGCTGGACCCCGTAGAGGTGGGATATGGCCCAGCACACCTTCTCCCACCGCTTCCGGCGCTCCCGCATGTTATAGCCGCCGGCCGCGATCCTGCCGCCTCCCGCGATGGTCCTGGGCAGGCGGCGCTGGACAAAGTACACCAGCGCGCCCACTTCCTCCGGGCTGAATATCTCCCGGCGCGTCACCTGCTCCCCCCTCGATCTCACGCCTGCTGTCCTGCCACTGGGTCCAGCACTACTCCCCGCCGCCGCTGCGGCCCTCAAGTGCCTGGGCAGCTTCACGGCGCCTGGCTTGACCATGGTCTGGGCAGGTAAGGTAGGAAGAAGTAGAAAATTAAGAAAGAATAGGATAGGGAAGAAGAAAAGAAAAGAGTTTACAAAAGTAGTTTAAAAGTAAAGAAAAATAGCAGAAAAGACAAAAATATACAGCTAGGAAAAGAGAGGGATAGATAAGAAGCAAAATCGTAAAAAAAAAACTGAAAACAAGCAAAGGATGGGAAAGATATCAAGAGGATTAAACACCATGCCCAGACACAGGAAATGAATGAAAAACAAGATGGCCGGCGCCCGTTTCCGAGCGCGAAAGTCAGTTCGCGCGAGATTTTCCTCGCGATCTCGTGCGAACCTCTAGATTTCCCGCGCGATCTCGTGCGAACCTCTACTCGCAATGCGCTTACTGCGCGAGATTATACATAGCGGGCGGAAACGGAAATACGTCACGCAAACAAAATGGCCGCGCCCGTACTCGACCTTGGGGTAAATTCGCGTGTTGCGCTGCAAGCGGCTCGCGAATACTGCAAAAAAACTCG